>NC_142011.1:51309463-51478276 GCF_049901735.1 Notechis scutatus | reverse complement strand
GAAGAAAGCTAAAGTTGGGATTGTATGATGTGCTGGATTCAAATTTTGCATTGTCCTAATACTAGCATGAGAGCAGGAACAGAACTTTATTTATTGCCTTATTTATTTAGCTTGAAATCAGGTCTTCTTTATACTTTCCAAGATAATCAACATTATTTTCATGACTCTTTCAATTGTGTACCTTTTTAAGCCATTTTCATGGCAGATACCTGATCAGAGAAGACACAAACTCAATGGGAAAGGAATATCCAAATACACTTTCACTGAAATTCACAGAGGATTTTTTTTACGAATGTCCCAATCACCAAATGTCAGATCACTATTCTTTTCTAGCTTAATGTCTTCTGTATTTTCTGCATATCAACTCCTATGTTCACACTGAAGTCAATAGCTGAAGTCAATGCAAGCTGAGGATTTATGAAACTTGAAGTCAAATACATGATAGAGTCAGACTTGTTTTTCCTTTTTTTTTTCTTATTTCATTCCTGAATTGAGGCAGGGCTAGTATTAGTTTTCCCAAACTCAAGCTCCCATTTCTCTATGCCAATCTTCCCCTGTCAACATTATAAGTACTCCAATTTCAAATTTTCAAGATCTTTTTCCTAATAGGTTTATTGGGGGTAGGGGTGGTCTCTTGTTGGAAATCAGGCTGAATGATACATAAATTGAAATAGAAACTACTTTCTTAAACACATGCAGAAATTTTTTTTTGTTGCTGTTTCATTTAAATAAAACACTTCATACCTGTTTCACAATTGCTCACTGAAAAGATCAAGCAGAATGTTTCTATTTACTTTGGAGAAATCATCACTTTTAGGAGATACTAAAATGTATCTCAGCCTGGTAATTGTACCTTCAATTAGTAGAAACAATTAGCTATTTACTTATGTGGGACTTGCCACTTAAATGGATGTTCACAAATTCTGATGCCTGGTTAAGAAGGAAGTGTTTATAGAATATACTACTTTGTATACTGTTCAAAAGAGATCATTAATCAACTGCAGCATATCTGAGTAAAGTTTTCTATTATTTGTTATGAAAATACTCTTGAACTATCAGAAAATTCATTGCTAGATTTACTAGTACATTACATGTTTTCTGAAATCTTTAATGATTTCTTGTTTGGTAAGTTTGTATCGGGGGTGTGCAGTATTTGGATCCAAAGTAGGCAAATGGATTTCAGATCAGGCCTAGGCACCTTCTCTGTAAAGTAATGGTCAAAGTGGTGGTAGGAACATTTGAAGCTGTGAATTCTCAGCTGGGTGAGTTCCAATGGATCCCAGGAACAATAGCAGAGCTCTTCATCCAGAAGAGTGCAGTGTTGGGAACAGCTAAGAGACAGCACTGAACCCTCAATCTCCCAACCTCTGGTGAAGGGCCCAAGGTTGAAGAAGATGCATATCACCCATAAGGACAAGAAGGGGAATTTTAGCACACCCACCCATCTTGCAAGGGAGTAGGCATTCATTATTTAATCTATATACATAAAAGAGAAATACCACTCACATATCATCACAAAATCTCCAGAACCGTAAAGCCTACAAACGTGAAATTTAGCACATATGGTCCTCTTGGCTTCACTGTGCTCATTAAGAAAGGATTTTTCGAAATGACCATCAGAGCATTAGTATTTTATACATTATTATTAACATGCTCTAATGCTAAGGAGTTCTACTCCCCTTCCCCACCTGAAAAGAAATCTGTTCCAAATGCAAAACGCAAGCAGAGGAGAGGAGTTTCAGTTTCAGTTTCACAGCAGCAACCAGCTTTAGTACAGAACAGTTGAGCTAAGCCACACCCAGGTTCCTTGCTGTCTCCTTCTTGCTCACATGGCAAATACTGTTTCATTTTCCAAACAGCCCTCAACTTTCTCACACAATGACAGGATGCTAGCCAGATAAATACCGATGGGTGCTGGTAGACAGAGGCAGATTTCCCCCCTTATTTTCCTCCCTAAAAACTAAGCTTGACCACATAGTTTCGTAGCGAAGCATGGTTATCGAACTAGTATGCTATAAATGTGATTTTTCATAGCTATGTTTTACAAAAAATAAATATAGTTTAAAAATTCATCTATTTATTATGTCCCACTTTCCAAAGTTCTTCAAAAAAAATTGTTTTATTCTGGAAGTTTCTTTCCTATGAGGCAAAGACTGTTATTTTTTTCCTTGTCCTGGTTCCTTGTTTATTTATTTTATGAGTCTTGATCATCTTGAACTGAAGCATTTTGTACATATAAAAAAAGGTCAAATTCTTTAGCTAAAAATAGGGTTTCTATAACTCTTCAAAGCATTTCTGGGTCATAATAGCAATGCTATATTATCTTCTCACTCACATTTAAGGCATCTATCATCTTATTACCGAAGCACTATTTGTCTTGGAAAAATCTCCAGTCTCTGGGGATCTGAATTGTGACAGCAGTACTGAAGTAGATGAAATATAAAAAGACATAATTCTATAGATACAGAGAGTGTCCTAAATAAGAAAGTACATAGATAATTGTTGAATCTTTGTGATAACAATGCCATTCATCTGCTGAATTGTTCTACCCGTCCTAGAAATCTGATGTCCTTGACTTTAATTTCTTCCCATGATAACTAGTTTATTTACAAAGAAACAACAGCATGGGATAATGGTAGAAAGCATATGTCGAGTTATCTTCACTGATATGTAGCTGAGCTGCATGCTAAAGAGAGATCTGAATAATTTTCTAGTCTAATTCTTAACTCTCTAAATTGGAAACTTTTATCTGAGACGAAATACTTGAAAACTAAATGTGCTTTCCCTAAATGAGGGAGAAGTGATATATTCATGCAACTTTGAATACATTACTCCATCTTGCACAACTTGTTTTTTCTTCTTCTTTTTCTTCCTCTATTCAGTCTAGTGGTTAAAGCACCAGGCTAGAAACCAGGACACTGTGAATTCTAGTCCAACAGTAGCCATGAAATCTGACTGGATGATTTTAGGTTAGTTACTCCCTCTCAGACGAGCCCAGCTGTCAGAATTGTTGTACAGAAAATAGAAGGAGCATTATATGTATACGTTCGCTGCTTTGAGTTATTTATAAAGTAATAAAGGTGGGATTAAAAAAATGTGTCAATTATTAGTTTACTCAGTAAAACTATAGTAAAACTGTGCTATAGTAATAGCACTTAGACTTATATACCTCTTTACAGTGCTTTACAGCCCAGTGGTGGGATTCAAATTTTTTTACTACTGGTTCTGTGGGTGTGGCTTGGTGGGCATGGCAGGGGAAGGATACCGTAAAATCTCCAGTCAGAGATGGCATTTGCTGGTTCTACGAACTAGTCAAAATTTCCGCTACCGGTTCTCCAGACCTGGTCAGAACCTGCTGAATACCACCTCTGTTTACAGCCCTCTCTAAGTGGTTTACAGAGTCAGCATATTGCCCCCAATAATCTGGGTCCTCATTTTATCCACCTCAGAAGGATGGAAGGCTGAGTCAACCTTGAGCCTGGTGAGATTTGAACTGCCAAATTGCAGGCAGCTGGCAGTCAACAGAAGTAGCCTGCGGTATTGCACTCTAACCACTGTGCCACCGTGGCTCATAATGTAATGACTTCTACAGCCTAATAACAAAATATCACAAGGAATCCAATTGCTTCTAGTGAATTTTAAAGTTACCACCTTATTATTCCTTTTGCTGTTGAATATAGACATTGAGAGAGATGCAACTAGACTCAGTATTTAAAGAATGTCTTTGATGCAACAGAAACAAAATGGGTACTTTGATTACCACATCTCTTCTATCTCTTTGCTCTTTTTGAAACACTTTTATCTGATTAATGTAACATCATTTCTTTTCAGGGACTAAAGACAACTCTGTTGCAATATTTAAGCAATGTGGGTTTGAGGAGAGAAGCTGTATCAGTGGTGGGATTCAATTTTTTTTACTACCGGTTCTGTGGGCGTGGCTTGGTGGGTGTGGCAGAGGAAGGAGACTGTAAAATCTCCAGTCAGAGGTGGTATTTGCCGGTTCCCCGAACTACTCAAAATTTCTGCTACCGGTTCTCTGGAACTGGTCAGAACCTGCTGAATACCACCTCTGAGCTGTATCTATGTGCATGGAAGTATGCTTCTCCCCTTACTTCCCTAGAAGTCATATTCATTCTGCAGATGGCTTTCCATATGCCAAACTCCCCCCTTGATATCAGCTTGTAAGCAGATTGTCAGGTTTAAAGTGGAAAAGCTTAATTACCAGGTTGTATGTTGACAATTATGTACTTAAATATATTTACTTTTTATTGTCTTTGTTTTTTCTTCTTTCTTAAACTTCCATACCAATTAGAGGCAACTATTCCCCCAAGCAGTATCTTTGGGTTTGTTTGTTTTTTTAGTTGTGAATTTCATGGGCTAAGATAGCAGTCCTGGAAACCCTCAGACAGCTTTTCAGAAATAATCTAAGACTGACTTTTGAAATGTTAAGCGTCTCTTTGCAGGCAGGACATTTAGAATAATACTGCAAGCCTTTTATGGAAACCTGAAATAAGTCCTATTAAAAATAAAAAATAAAGATTGGGGATCTTTCTTCCAGAGCAGAAAACACACCATGTTCAGGACTATTTTTTTTTTTAAAAAAAAATAAGATTAATTGTAAATATCTCCTTTGGGAAGCTTTGCAATCAGGAGTGTAACACAAAGAACGGGGTTTAAGAAAGATTTTTTTTAAAAAAAGTTCTGAAGTCCGTCAACAGGTTGACAAAGCTTAACTTGGGCAAAAATATTGGACTTGTGCTGATGATGTTACCTAGTTTAGGTAATGAAATATCTGCAAGAAAATAACCAAGCTCAGAGATTATTACCAAGGACCCCTCATTTCAACCCTGAGCTACAAATACTCTCCTTTATTGGGAGGTATTCTTATTCACCTCTAATTGGCAATATATTTGCAAAGCATTACATTCCAGGCAGGGGTGGGATTCTACCAGTTCGCACTTATTCGCTAGAACTGGTTGTTAACATTCTAAGCAGTTCGGAGAACCAGTTGTTAGAAGAAATTACTGGCCTAATCCTGTAAGGAAGGCAGGAAGGAAACATTCTGGTGTTCCTTACAGAAACTGCCTCTCTGTTATCCCTTATTACATTCTTGGCAGGACTAGACTTCCTGTCTCAGGAACGTCTCTGGAGTTTTTTTCCCTTCCTTTGCTGATACTTTGTTTGTGTGGAGTGACCATTCACAGTTACAATGGCACTGAAAAAAGTGACTTTGACCATTTTTCACACTTACGACTATTGCAGCATCCCCATAGTCATGAGAGGCTAGGCGAGGAGATGCGTGCCTCGATGTGAGTGATATTGAGTTGGCCACGCCCAGCCAATAACATGACCACCAAGCCATGCCCACCAACTAAGCCATGCCCACAAAAAAATTGAATTTTTTTTTGAAAAAAATTGAATCCCATCCCCGATTCCAGGATGCACTTGGAGTCTCAATAATTGGTTTGGCTAAAGGGAAGAATTGCAAAATTGATCAGTAGACTGTGCATTATTATTGACTAAGATCCTAGATTTTACAGTTCTAAATAGAAAGCAAAATCACTATATATTGAGTCACTGATTAATCACAATGTATAACTGGCAGACTCTGTTTGATTTCATTGCAAAGTTGGAAAAGAACAATGTGGAAGAAAAGGCAGCAAGGGACAGTCAGAAGTATTTTTGAATCTCAAAGTGCCAACCACCCTGACATTCCTTTAAACATCTAATTTTGCACTTTGGAATTTCATGGATGGTGATCCCATAGGCCACAGTAAAACCAAAGCTATTATGGCCACTCAAATGTACTTCATTGTTTTACTACCAGTACAAAAATATGTGTTCAGATTTTTTGCAATATTGTAAAGAGAAGCTACTTGGATATCATTTTAGGTTGATGTGAGTGGCTATAAATCTGTATCTGCTGTAAATAGAAACATCATGCACTTTTAAAAGAACTTTTATTTAAATAAATATTTTATTTAAATAAATCAGGAACCTCTAATATTATTAAGTATATAAAAACATTATTTCCTCCTAAGAATTTGTTTAAACCAGATACTAACACGCAGTTCTTTTGAGGCACAGATTGCTTATAATATTGGAGGCAGCTAATGCAAATTCTAAAGAGTTTTGATTGTGTCTATATGGATTTATGTAAATTAGAATGTCCATCTGATTGGGATATAGTAAGAAAATTAAATGAATGCAATTAGATACAGCAACGTCTCATTTGTCATGTCTCAGGCCAGATATACTCACAAAGGACTGGCTTTGATTACATTCATTCTGATGGCTTGTTCTTGGGCTGCAAGAATCAGGCCTTCTGTTTCTTTCTTCAGTGTTCCGTTGGTCAGCCATAACCAGGTCTTTTCCTTATCTACTTTTCCTTGGACCTTTTCAAGGAACTGTCCATGCAGTGCTTTGTTACACCAGCTATCAGCCCGAGTTTGCATCACTGTTTTTCTATATTGATTCTTGGTTTGCTGCACTTTGAGCAGCTTCCTCTTGTTATTTTCTGCTGCCACTTCAGCAGTCTGCTGTTCAGGAGTCTGTGTTCCCGTTTCACAATTTTTCCGTATTTCTTCGAGTTCAACTTGACTGAGCACTTTGTTCTGAGTGATGAATCGTCATTGATAGGCTAATTGTAATTCAGTTATCCTTGAGTCTGGGTATTCTTGTTTCCATAACCTGTACATCCCTTTTTGGTAGCCTCGTTTTTCTGGTTCTGCTTTGTAGTAGCATTTCATTACAGTGCGGTTCTCTGACATGGTGTATTCCTGCTGCTTCTGAGGTTGTTCAGCTTCCAGTAGCCATGCAGGCCCATGCCCTAGTTGCTCAGCTATGGGACCCGTGGCCTGTAGCCCACTTGTCGATGGATGCCCAGATTCTCCAACACCTGATGCGGTCCTTGTTAAACTGGGTGACGAACGAGCCGGTATAGGCTTTGTTCGGTTGTGTTTCACCATGATTCATTGCATGGATTGTTGGGTGCACTCAGTTCTGCTCCTCGGCCTAGACCTCTCTGACATGGTTGGACCTGCTGGTAGTTTGCACTACCGCCAGCACCACTCTCAGCTTCATTGGAACAGTTAAGCCCCCGCCACGTCAAGGCGGCACCCCATGGGGGGATGATGACGATGATGATTTTTATTATTGTTATTATTTGTCTTTATCATTTTTATAAATAACTCAAGGCAACAAACATATCACTGTTCCCTCCTCCTATTTTCCAAACAATTACAGCCCTGTAAGGTGAGTTGGCCTGAGACAGAGTGATTGGCCCACAATTGGCCAATCAGCTTTCAAGGCTAAGGCAGGACTAGAACTCACACCTCCTGGTTTCTTAGCCTGGTACTTTAACCTCTAGACAAACTGGCTCTTATATATTTATATACCTTTATTATTCTTAGCATCATGGATAGACTATGAGTTGATCCAGATTCCGAGGAAGAAAAAAAGGAGGCAGAAATCAGAGCCCAAATGGACAGAGTTTTCTATAAGCTGAGCAATTGTTCCCAATGGGAGAAACCAGGCTAGCAAGTCTTTTTAAATAAAGCAGATAACAGATAACAGATAATCAGAGTTGGAAGGGATATTGTAGGTCATCTAGTTCAACCCCTCTGCCCAAGCGGGAGACCCTACACCATTTCTGACAAATTCCAGCAGTCCAATCTCTTCTTGAAAGTCTCAAGTGATGGCGCTCCCACAACTTCCAAGGGCAAGCTGTTCCATTGGATGATTGTTCTCACTGTCAGCAAGTTTCTCCTTATTTCCAGGTTAAATCTCTCCTTGTTCAGTTTCCATCCATTATTCCTTGTCTGGCTTACAGGCGCTTTAGAAAATAGCTTGACCCCTTCCTCTCTGTGGCAGCCCCTCAAATATTGGAAGACTGCTATCATATCTTCCCTGGTGCTTCTCACCACGCCCAAGCTGGTGAATTCACTTAAGGCTAGAATGTCCCTCTTGCTCAAGGATATCTGCTGAATGCCATTGTCCTGTTTTCTCTTGTGTATGGCAGGGATCCCCAACCCCTAGTCTGTGGCCCAGTGCTGGGCTGCATCCCGTCGAACTGGGCTGTGGAAATGGTGTGTGTATGTGTGTGCGTGCACACACACACACACACACACACACACACACACACGTGCACAGTTGCATTTGTGGTGTGCACATGAAACCATCTCCCTCCCCCCAAACTGCCTCTGCCTCCTCCGCCTCCACCAATCCCCTGAGCTGGAAAGGTTCGAGACCACTAGCATTTGATACATTCTGGGGCTGGGCAATTTGTGTGTTTTTGTGCCAAACTGCCTAAACATTCTTTTCTTTTTCAAGTAACTTTTGAAGATGCAGCAACAAGCTAGATGCACTACTTTATGTGGTATCAATTTGTTATTTGTGTGGGGTTTTTTAGACTTACAATATTTGTTCCATTATGATCTTCTTCCACGTGGAAGGGAAAATGATCTTTTTCAGGCAGGATTATATCAGAAAGGAATTTGTGAAGGCTAGGATTGATATTTGAGTGGTACAGTCCTGCATAAACAAGGAGGTATGTGTATCTTTTAGCTTCCAATTCCAGCAGCTTAAATCTTAACTCAACCCTGAGTACTGCATCTATTCAGAAAGATTGGTGTTAAAGCCTTTCACAGAAATGCTATGAGATCAAAACTAAATAAAAGAAAGTTTGTGGATGTTATTCAGTCTGCATTTCTCAGCAAACCTACTTGATTTATTTAGGTAGAATAAGGTACAGATCAGACTGTTATTATTCAGCTGTCCAAATTGCTTTATTAAAAGCTTAGATAGACTTGTACCTGCCAAGCAAATGGAAGAGAAAAGCTGTATTTTCTTCTCTCTGTGATCTTTCTGAGCAAAGGAGGGTAGTGGGGAACAAGTGTCCTCATATTGCCTTTCCTTCAGATGATTTCTTCGCAAGCTGAGGTATATCTGGGGATAGTCCTTCAATTTCTTACAGGAGAAAGCTATTCTGCCATTTTTCTTTTGCTGTCATTGAGTTAGTGTAAATTCCCAGTGACTGCAAGAACTAGTTATAGCAGGGGTTTTTTTTGACAGAAGGTTTCAGAAGTGGTTGCCACTGCCTGATTTTTGGACTGAGTGATTGGCTCAAGGACACCCAGCTGACTTTGTGCCTAAGGCAGGACTAGAACTCACAGCTTCCTAGTTTATAGCCATTATCTTAACCACTAACCCAAAACTGGCTGTCATTACGGGACACTACAAAAGAAAGAAAGGGGGCTCTGAGAAGGAGAGGGTGAAAAAGAAACTACAGCAATCAATATGGCTTGCTCCACTTAAGCAGCTGAGTTAAGCACTTTCTTCAACTAGCCCTTTTTAGGTATGTTGGACTCAGAGGTGGTATTCAGCAGGTTCTGACCAGTTCTGGAGAACTGTAGCAGAAATTTTGAGTAGTTCATAGAACCGGCAAACACCACCTCTGACTGGAGATTTTACATTATCCTTTCCCTGCTATGCCCACCAAGCCACGTCCACAGAACCGGTAGTAAAAAAATTTGAATCCCACCACTGGTAGGACTACAACTCATAACTTCTAACCAGAGTGGCCAATGGTAGGAAGTTATGGCAGGAATGACACTATGTTGGTCTAGGCAAGTGAACAGTTTCAGCTCTTGAGGAAAAAAAAAATCAGAAAAAATTGAGCAGGACAGTTCTAGTTCAGGCTCGTCTGCCAAACATTATTGAAAAGGGAAGGAAGGAAGGAAGGAAGGAAAGAAGGAAGGGAGGGAGGGAGGGAGGGAGGAAGAAAGGAAGGAAGGAAAAGAGGAAGGACTTTCATCTTCTTCCCTTCAGTGCCACTTTCATTATAAATTCCTTCCAAGTTCTCTATTTCCCCAGTTTTTATCTCATAACTTACTTTTTACTAATGATGGCAAAATTAACACTATATCAAAATTCTCCGACTAAAAATCACTGAGGTTTCATTATGTTTCATGCAGAGTGTTCAGGAATTCTCAACAAACTTTTTTTTAAAAAATAAAACAAATGGAACCAAGAACTGTAAGTCGTTCTCCCCAATAGTGGCTCATTTGCATTATTATATGAATTGTAAAAATAGAATTCAATAGAACTGATATTTTTGTTGCTGATTTCACCATGATGGTTACCTCAAACAAATCCAAAAGAAACAAAGCAGATGTCAAAACACCAGTCTTTCAGGCAATCAGGGTCATTGTTGTAAATACATTATGGTATAGAACAATGGTAACCAAAACAGGCGTCACTCCCTCCATCCCTTCTACCTCACCCTGTTTATCTTTTCTTAGAGAGGTTTTGTTTTTCAGTTTCCAGTGTTACTTAGTTGACTCAGTTAGAAAAGAATAGACTTTTAATGGCTTCCTCCCCTTATGGTAAAATAAACACAAATGCTATATATTTCTGAATACTACAATTACTTTATAGCACCATTGAAAATGCAGTCCAAGAATCTCTGGAAAGATGCCACCATGGGGTTGGCATGTCAGTCTCTCAGAAAGGCAAAGGTGTCCTTTTTTTAAAGGCAAAGGTGTCCTTTTTGGAAAGGAGGAGCTGTGGACTAAACTCAGTGAGGCTTGCTTGTAAGTAGGCCCCCAGGTATGGCGAACCCCAGATCGGGCCCCGACATAGACTTTGCTGTTAATCTTACTTAAATCAATGGGATTTAAATGATGCAGTAACAGTTTTGCCCATTGATTTTTCCCCATTTGAACTGCTGACCCCGCAGTTTGAAAACAGGTGACTGTAGTGGCAGATTAAGGCTCACTGGTGCCCTAAGCACTGACAATTCTTGGTGTCTCCCTCCTTTGTACATACTATACAAACAAAGCCAAGCTTAGGCTACATAAACATTTTTGTGATGCCCCCTTTGGGCCTGGTGCCCTAAGCACGTGCTTAGTCTGCTTAATGGTTAATACACCATTGGGCGACTGCAAGTAGATAAATGGGTACCATGTAAACAGGCATCTTAATGGGGACATGAAAGGAGCCACCAACTGGGGAAGTTCTAGACAATGGTAATGTAACCTTTCAATCTTTTCAACCTGGAAGCACTTCAGCGCTCTCAGCACAACTGTAATAGTAATGGAAATATTAAACTGAAAAGTGCTCAAATGATGATAACATAATGCTGGGATGCTGTAATGATAAATGCAAGAACCAATCATAAAGTTACTTTTTCAGTGCTGTTGTAACTTTGAATGAAGCAGCTGGTAAGCAAGATATAGATATATATTTCTTTTGCATTTTGCCAGTTAGATTGCTATCTTATAGATGGGGCAGCAATATTTACATGTAGCATTTTGACACTTTATAAAATCATCATCATTATAATTGCAATGTTAATGACAAGCATGTTAGAAACATCTATCTTAGGTTCATATCTGATGGGATGGCAGGTAAACATAGAACAATAGACACTATAAGTTGTTTCCCAGATCCTATCTAATGAATATTGTATTTTTAGGTGATAAAGAATCTTATCAAATCACAAAGAACACTAGTTAAAGTAAAAACCAAACCAAATTTGATGAGCAAAATTTTACAGCAACAGTCCAGGTTTTATTTCTTATTAAGTCTTTGCCTGAAAAAGATAAGCATGAGTAGTCTACTTTGTATTGTCTGAGATATCTATATCTATCTTAGTTTACAACAGAAAGGAAAGGGATACAGATGGGAAATTAATCCTTCATGCCTCTCACTTCTCCAACATAATTCCAAAAATATTTTCTCCCAGCTACTGTAACAGCCCTCCCCAAATATCTTGGGTTTGTGAAATAATTCTGGATCTTTAGATTTCATTAGGTGTCTGAAAGTTATTTCTGATATTAGAAGTGGACATCAAGAATTATGAGATTGTCAGTTGATAAAATGATGCAGTTGGCTGAGATTTACAAAGACAAATAGGCTCTGGTAACTCCTTAATAACATTTATGTAAATTCAAGTTCATCTCTATTAAATCACCCTGCCAGAGTCCACAGACAATTTGTTGTCAGAAGAACATACCAATAAATGTGAAGCAGAGATGAGGAAAATAGCTTTAGAGAGCCATGTGCCAAACTAAATTTTGAAACAATACCGAATACTACTCGGAGTCACTGGGAACCAGGCACCGTATAAATTTAATAAATTATGATCACACAGTCAGCCAGGCCTTTAGACTGGATTTGGCAATTTTGTCTACCTATCAAGTCCTTTGCAATGACATGAAATAGTCATATATTATATAAAAGATATTAAATATTAAATATATTAAATATTAAATATATTGTTGCAGGCTGGAAGCTGTCCCAGGTAAATAGACTGATGGTTATTTTGGCAATTGTCAAAGGTGTTCAAGTGGTGTTTTGGGATTGTTCAAGATTCCAATTACTACTGTGGTACTACTTTTGCTTTCTTTTGCCACATTTCTTTTTGCAGGTTTTTATATTTTGTAATTTTCTCCAGTTCTTTTTCTACTCTTCTAGTGTCCCCAGTTATTGCAAACTCACTATCTAGACTTTCTTTTTGTCATTTTATCAGCAAGTCTGGGATGTTATGTGACAGGTCCTTATCTGTTAAGTACTAGAGCAATTTAGCTTCTTCAGTTTCATGTAAAGCAGGTGTAATAACCTGGCAGATATTTTTGATGTTTGATAGCCATGACCTAACTTGTTTAGTATTGTTGACAAAGGAATCAGTGCAATAATAAACAGTAGTGGTGCACTGTTGTTTTTTCTTATTTGTTGATTTTGCATCCAAGTTATTCAGTTGTAATTGTAGCCATCCTATACATTAGCTTGTTCGTCTGTTTCTCACACTGAGCTGGGGCTTATATTTGCTGTTACAGTTTGGCACCTTTTGATACTTGTGCTAACTGTTTCTTTGGAAGAAACAGTCTACAGTGTAGACAACCTTATTCTGTTGTTTCTGTTGTTTCTGAGGAGTAGGCAAAAGACAGGGTGCCTGATTTGGGGATGAAAATGATTCAGTCCAGCAGTAGTAGAGATTCGTTGGATTTTCAAGAACAGTATTTCTTGCAGTCAATTAATTCTGCATAAATTATTTTAATTAATGGAGGCAACCATTTCTAGTTGACATTCTACTATTCTGTTGGGCATTCTACTATTCTGTTGGACATTCTACTATTTTGTTGGGCATCATTTTTCATAGGATCCTTCATGGTATCTCAGATGTCTTACATGAAAGACAAAGTATTATATCTATATAATTTCCTTTGGACTCTGTCGTCCTTTGCACAGATTCTGGTAAGGAAAAATGGATGTTTTCACACCTGCATCTTGTTATGCACTATGGAAAATGAGGAGCTAGACTTTTAAGCAGGAGCTCAGTTGCTTCAGGAGGTTGTTATTATTATATGACATTATATTTATATTGTACTATAATGTGTAGCTTCAGGAGAGACATTGGAATATTGGAGAAAAGAATACAGGAAGAAGGAAAACAGAGAACATAGACTATGACTCTGAAACATAAACAAGAAATCTTGGCAAATCTTGACAGAAGAATCTCATTATTGGGAGCAGGCAGCATTGGAGTATAGAGAGGTACAGATAGCAGTAGAGAGTGGCATCAGACTTGGGGGCAGAGTGATAGCATAATGGCATAGGTACAAAAGGGCTGTACAAGGAGCGAGGTTGCTTTGTCAATATTGAATATTAATGTTCTATTTACTGATATCTATAGGGCTAATCAGTATCACCTTTTGTCAAAGAGTACATGTCAATCAATTATGCTTTTGCTAAAGGACTTTTACACTGGCAGGGAGATACTTGAATATAGCACAGGCTTAACGTTGAAAGAAATTGCACTTTGAGCAATGGAACTCTTCTACTGAGTCCCAAAGTAGGATATTTCTTTCCACTTTGGAAAATTAGCAAATTCTCACAAAAATGACCTTTCTACAGAAAAAAAGCAAATAAAATCAGAAGTAAGAGAACAGTTTCCCTAGAAAGAGAGATAACAATGATTAGGACTTTTTATGTTAGACTAAAAGTGGGCAAGGAGCAGGGGTGGGATTCTACCAGTTTGCACCTATTTGCTCTAGAACCAGTTGTTAACATTCTAAGCAGTTCAGAGAACTGGTTGTTAGAAGAAATTACTGGCCTAATCCTGTAAGGAAGGGAGGAAGGAAACATTCTGGTGTTGCTTACAGAAACTGCCTCTCCATTAACTTTTACATTACATTCTTGGCAGGACTAGACTTCCTGTCTCAAGAACGTCTCTGGAGTTTTTTTTTCTCCTTTGCTGGTACTTTGCTTGTGTGGAGTGACCATTCAAAGTTACAATGGCACTGAAAAAAGTGACATGACCATTTTTCACACTTACGACTGTTGTAGCATCTCCACAGTCATGAGAGGCCTGGCGAGGAGATGCATGACTCGATGTGAGTGACGTTGAGTTGGCCACGCCCAGCCAGTCACATGACCAGCAAGCCATGCCTATCAACTAAGCCACGCCCACAAGACCGGTTGTTAAAATTTTTGAATCCCATCCCTGGTAAGGAGAGATATAAGAGTGGGAAGATATAATAAACTAATGCATGGCATGAAAAGTGGATGGAAAAAGTATGTCTGTTTCCTTGCAGACATTTCATTACCCTAACTAGGTAACATCAGTGCACTGGTCTGGCACTGATGTTTCCTAGTTGGGAAATGAAAAATCTGCAAGAAAACTAGTAAGCTCAGAGAGCACCAAGGACCCTTCATTTCAACCCTGAGCTACAAATATTCTTTGTTATAAGTATTCCTGCCTCAGGCAGTGTTAGAACTAAGGACTATCCATTTTAATGAAGTGGAACAAGGTTCAAGACTGATAAAAAGAATGACTTCTTCATACAAAGCAATACTGAATAGATGTGGTGTCAATGGCCACTAAACTTTATTCCTATCTACTACCTTCTAAATCATAGGTTACATAACTAAAACACCAACTGCTAGTTAGTTTCTGAAATAGTCTTCATTACTGGTAAGGACACCCCCCCCCCCCAGTTCTCTTTATATTTTCTTTCGGGACATTTTTAGAATCATGTTGATTTCAATACAGAGAAGAAGAATTGTCATATGGAAATGACTACTAATCATTTTTGGTTTGTCTTTTGCATGAAATTAAAGTATTTCTCTTTACCTGCTGTACAGAAAGGCTCTTTTTGTTAAGCCAATGTTTTATGGCCTGGTAGAGCTCCTGTGTTTAAGAACAACACAACAAGCAGAAATTCATCAAGAGAACGCAAAGACAATGATAGAAAAACTTCACTCATAGAAATATTTTGTCAATATTTGCAATACTCAGTAAAATAAACTATAGCATCTGTCTCTACAAATTAATTTCTAACATTGTTCTCTTAAGACTCTCTTGTTAACTCTAAGATCCAAGCATGCATAGCTTTCCCCTGGATAGCTCTTTTCTTGCACATAAAATATATAAGCCATTTCTGGGAAGGATCAGTTTGATGAGTCTGGCATTCCAAACAGTCTTCTCTGCACATTGTTGTCAGATCAACCTGAGTTGATCTTCAATGGTTCCCTCTTCAATGGTTCAGTGAAGGGCTGCTGAAGAGTAGGTAGTATTGAACAACTCTTTAGGCACCAAGGGAGGTTGTGGCTGTTGAATCTGCTATGCTCTTTGCCATCAAAGTCAAACAAAATGAGCTGAAGCAGGTATGAAGCTCAGCTGGCAGCAATCAATAAATCAATAGATACATCAACACACAAATGAACAAAGCCCTGCAGAAGAGAGCGAGCCAGGGAAGAGAGAAGAAAATTCAGGAGGCATGGAATACATTTAAGCGGTTTGGTTGGCTAATGTCCATTGGGATTTTGGATAATACAGATTAGAGTAGTCTTCCCTTTGGGGAAAATCTGGACTATGTTTGGTTTCCTGGTGCACACGCTAAGTATCTGTTTAGCCAGGATTAGCAAGGAAGTGTGTGACTAAAAAGCTTTGTATGGACTAGTTTGTATTGTTTAGCAACTTTAGGATGTGGAATCTGGTAGCTGGATGAGGAATCCTGGGAGTTGAAGGCCACACATTTTAAAGTTGCTGAGGTTGAGCAACACTGTTTAGATCACTCTAGACAGAAGTTGTTTACAAGTTTTTTCTTCATGCTGAGCATCTGGCTGTTTGTTTATAGTGTATGAAACTGCTTTTTTCAGGCATGGTGGTTATGCATAATTTTCAAAGAAGTGTTTATAGTTTGGGTATGAGTAAATGTGTGTATAAGTGTATGTATGAATATATGTATGCATGTATACACGTGTGTGTATGCACATGAGAAATAAATAAATAAAGTCAAGGAGCATTATCTAACCCCTTAAAGGTCTTAAAAGTAGCTGTAGGTTAACTTTCTGCATGGAAAGGGTCTCTTCGATCACTGAATCACAAGCGTTCCTCTTAGGATTACTTGATTTTCAGGAAGAAAATGCTTGGATCTTTAGCTAACTTTGATGTTTTGAAATATCCAACATTTAAGTCTTCCTAATAGCCTATAATACATGATAACCTAAAATAATTTACAAATCCACTTACCAGGTACAGTATAGGTTGCAAAGAACAATTTTCAAACAAATATGCATAAAGTTTGTAATGTAGGATGTGGTTCTGCAGCTCCTAATGTTAGATTGTAGGTTATTCCTGACCTTTTTTACAAGTTTTATAGCATGAGTATTCTTGGGTGCAGAAAAAAAATGGAAATACATGCTGCAAATGTTGACACACAATACAGAGGTTGAGCTAGTAATTTTGACAGATTGCACTTGTTTCCAAAGCAGTAATAATTGCATTCCCAAACTTCAAGTTTAGAAGTTAGTTAATTTTGTTTTTTTTCATAGCTTTTTTCACTTGTTAACTTAAAATGCAAATGCTAGTATGTGTCTCTAAATCAACAGTCTATCAGCCAGTTGCCAAAACCATTGCAGGGCCTCTCCTGTCCGGAAAATGAATGCAAACTAATCAACCAAATAGTTGAAGAGATCTGCTTTGATTGCTCATTAATTAGCATTCGTTGTTATGAGCCAAATCACAGGAAGCTTTAGATAACAAGATACAATAGCCCCTAGCAATATTTTGTTAAATCAGAATCAAACTTGAAGTTCTCACAGCTGGCATGACTTAAAGATAGATCTGGTATATTAAGAAAGCACAACTTTCATGAGTTATTACTACCAGCCCTTTCCGGTATTAACATTGGTCAAATCCTTGGAAAATTGTAAGTTTATTTCAATTGTAAATTTAAACATTTGTTAGGACACATTGTCACAGAGGGTAGCAGAATCTAGTCAACCTTGCCTGATTTCAAAAAGCTAAGCATGATTCCGTTTAATTAGCATTTGGATAGGAGAGCGCTAGGAAATGTCAAGATTATAAACCAGTTGAGAAAATTGAGTCCCAGGGCCTCATTAATGAGTGTAGTGAACCCCTCCCCCCAGGGCTCCCTTTGCTTTTGATTGAGACTTTTTTGTTGATCTAAACTAAGTTCTAAAACCTGATAAGTATATTTTTGTGTAATCAGTTGTCAGCCATGTCTCACGGAATGTTTTATAATAAAACCTGGATAGAAAATCCAGCAAGACTCTGTTACAAATTTTGTTCATTCATCTAGCTATGTTCCATGTCAACACCTTGCTGGATATGGTACTCTTGTTTTTATTCTGGGTGAATATCAGAAAGGTATTAGGCTCTTGCAATGAAGGATATAGCTCATTCAGTCTATTACCGAGCACAATGCAATCCAACAAGCTATTAACATCTAAATACTCCAGTTGTAATTTGTTCTATTTGTTGCCACTCCCTTGTTGTTGGTTGTGATCTAAAGCATTTTTTTCCTCATCTATCAGTTCAAGTTATAGATCCTCTGGTTTGGGACTAAGAGAAACTTCCTTACGAAGGAGAACAATTCCAATTATTTCCGACTCTACAGATTCTGGATGATTTCATTAATCCATAGGGGTGGGTGATCTAGGAACAGAGAGAAGCACTTTTCTTAACTGGTGCAAAGCACAATGGAACTATTATCTTTTATGACCGGAAGCAGGTCTGTCAAACTCACAGCCTGTGGGTCGAATGCATCATGTGCTGGCCATGCCCACACCCGGTTTAGCAAAGGGGAAAAAAGTCATGATATATCACGTGACAATGCGAGTTTGATACCCTTGATGTAAGGAAATGCTTCACAAATCCTTTATCTCTCAATTTGACTTTTCCTACATGATGCAAGTTTTGTATATCACTACTGAATGTCATTCCCTTTGATTCGATTTAGTCTTCAGGCCAATTGAAATCCTTAGAATGAACCCTAATCTCATCTTCAAATTTAGTAAGAATTCCTTTCCTACCACTTACAAACGAATTAAATTCAGATAACCAAGGAAAAAGCCTTGCAGAGGCCTCCTGAAACATCTTGTCATTTCTTTCCAGGTGAATGCAGAACCATTTACTGTATAAGTGTTTTTGGGACTTGTTTCTGTTTCACTCACCATCTTGGTGACCTTCCTCTGAACTCTCTCCAATGTCAATGCACCTTTTAAGAGACATTGGTGGACACACAGTATTCCAAGTTGGTCTATTCACGTTCACTATTCATATATAAATGCTCACAGATAAAAAAAAATGAAATGAAGTCTTTACTAAAAGACCAATTCATGAACATCACATGGTCTTTTTTTTTTTTTTAAAAAATATCGACATGTGCTTTCAAAGCTACAGAAATGGGATTTGATTTTTGATTGCTTGATTCTGTAACTTTCCTGATTCATATCTGATCAGATATTTGTCAGGACATCAATCCATTGCTGATAAGATATGTTGATGTACAAGATATATTGATCAGCTTTTGATAAGCTGGCTCAATTTTGTTATGGGCAAGCATGGGACTGTAAATGCTTAACTGATGAAACTTTGATAGCAACAAAATCTTGTTTCATTAATTGATTATTAAGAGTTCTGTAGCCCCACAATAAAGACACACACTGCAAAATAATACCTTTTGTACAGTAGTAGAGTCATTCTGCTACTTTCCTCATTGTAACAATGATAAAAAAAACCTGGAAGAAGTTTCAAATTCCATATTAGTCTGTTGATTAAGTATTAGCCTTTTTTTGCTATATGATCTCCATGTCAGTGCTCTGTCTTGGCAAGAGGGCAAGATCAGAGGTGGTATTCATCAGGTTCTGACTAGTTCTGGAGAACCGATAGTGGAAATTCTGAGTAGTTCGGAGAACCGGCAAATACCACTTCTGACATCTATTCTCTGCCTCTCGAGTCTCAGCTGATTGGCTGGGTCTTTTTTTGTTGCCATGCACAGGAGAATGGAGTTGGAAAGCAGGTTAGTGTGGTGGGAAGGGAATGGGATTTTGCAGTAACCTTCCCTCAGGAGTGGGGAGGGAATGGGGATTTGGGAATAACCTTCCCCCAGGGATGGGGAGGGAATGGAGATTTTACAGTATCCTTCTTCTGCCACACCCACCAAGCCACACCCATAGAACCAGTAGTAAATTTTTTTGAATCCCACCACTGAGATATATTACAAATATAATATTTTTGAAACAGTTTTATTACATGTTTAAACAAGCAAGAACTAAGATTAAAATAAAGAAGCAGAAGAAAAAAAGAAAGAAAAAGCCAAAAGTATATACATTCAGGATATATATATATATATATATATATATATATATATATATATATATATATATATATATATGTATATATATATGTATATGTATATGTATATGTATATGTATATGTATATGTATATGTATATGTATATGTATATGTATATGTATATGTATATGTATATGTATATGTATATGTATATGTATATGTATATGTATATGATGTATATATGTATATGATGTATATATGTATATGATGTATATGTATATGTATATGTATATGTATATGTATATGTGTGTGTTTTCTTTAGTTTTTGTGGGTATTTATATGTATGGTATTCAGCTTTGTTCAGGTATTTTCCCATGTCATTATAGTTGTGCTTTTAAAGTTGTAGCAATGTTTTGGCAGAATCTCATCTGCCATCATCAGGCTTCTGTATAGTGTTCGTCTGTGAGTCAGACTTTCACAGCCGTTTCTGTTTTAAATTTGGTGCTAGCCTATACTGTGCCAGAATGTTTTTTCTTCATCCTGATTGGTTGGGACTCTTGGTCTGTGTTTATTGGTCTTGGAGTTTGCTGTGTTCTGCTTGATTGGTGTTTCTAATATCTTCTGTCTGTTTTGTAGCTTTTTTTGTCTTGATTGGCTGGCAACATTGTGTTTCCTGTATTGGAGGCTTTTAGTGTGGCTTGGCTCCGAGTAAATGGACGGCCATCATTTATTAGGAAGCTAGGTTTCATCTGGGTGCCTGGTTGGGGTATTGAAGTAGCTTCCAATTTTGCTTTAAAGCAACTTTAAGTAGAGATATAAATTAACTTCATTGTTACCGCATAACTTACATTTTTTTCTACAAACTATTTTTTTCTATTTGTCAAAACCATATATAATAAGTTCATTTTTTTTCTGTTTCATGCAAAACATTTCCTGCCAATAATAAACTTAGTCAATAACTTTTCTCTGATTATAACCATTAAAAGTTATAATAGCTCCCCCCAATAGTTATGATTCAACTCTGCAGTTCCAACAGCTGTTATATGATTACATTTCAGGTTTCTGGCAATCAGCCTGCATTTATGGCCATTTATGTGACTTCTTTCTTCTGGTTTTTGGCAAAATGCTCTGTACTGAACAATGGGTTCATTTGAGGTCCACAGATTCATTTAATGACCTTGGTAATTCACTTAGCAACCATTTCAAAATGTTGTAAAATTGGTCACATGATGACTCATTTTCCAACCATCACAACTTATGACAGTATATACATGCAGGCTCCATTATGGTGGTAAGTCAAGGGCTATCTATATGCCAATTTGGGATTTCTGCAGATTCTATCATCTTCATTATTCATAATGTTGGGTTCTTTCTACCTTTGTGTATATAATAATCTTACTGAAGTTATGTATTTAAACAAAGTTCCATTACTTTTTCTAACTGTTTATCGATCAATTCCAAAAGAAAAGCCTCTGGTTTCAATTGTATATTGATCTTCAAAATCTTCTGAAATAGTTAGTCCAAAGTTTTCTGGCTTTTTTGCACATCCATCAAGCATGTAAAATGTATCCTCCTGTTGGTCACATGTCCAACACAAATTTGAAGTATTTTTATTCATTCTGGTGATATATATCAACATCATTTTATAGATATTATAACATAATATAAAGTTCAGTGTTTTCAACACATATACTCCATTAGCATATGGTAGGCAATTTATTTTGTCCATTTTATCATACATTTTTTCATTCATTCCTCCTCTGTTTCAGATTTTAGTTAATGTTTATACATTTTAGCAATAACATGTTCATCATTTGTACACAATTCTGTTTCAAACTCAGTTTTACAATGCTATACACCAGACGTCTCCAAACTTGGTAACTTTAAGATTTGCGGACTTGAACTCCCAGAATTCCCCAGCCAGAATGTTGGCAGTTGAAGTTGGGAAGTCTTAAAGCTGGAGATCCCTGCTCTAAACCCAGGGGTGGGATTCTACCAGTTCTGCCTGGCTCTGTAGAACCGGTAGCTCTGAAGATCAGCAGACATAGAACTGGCAAATCGTAAATCACCAAATCGGTAGTTACACCGGTCGGATCCCACCCCTGTCTAAACCCAAAGTAGAAGTTAAAAACAAAGAGAGGCAAAATGGGAAAAAATATAGCTCAAAGTAGATCAATGGTTTTGAAAGCCATCTGAACCTTGTGGGGTTAGGATGATGGGCAGTGGGGAGATCATTCCAAAGGGCAGATACTGCCAGAGAAAGGACCTATCTCCTATCTTCCATTTGATGACATTACCACAGGGAAGGGACCTGGAGCATACCCATTTAGTGAAAATGAATGGAATGGGAAGAAATGATTCGAAACTAGCAGTCCTTCAAATAAGCAGAAAGAGAAGATTTTCAATCTCCATAGTAATCTGTTGTTTTTATATTACCTGCAAGGAGGCATCAATGCCAGTGTTCTTAATAGCAATAACTTAATAGCAGTAACTGTGAGAGGGATCTTGGCATCCTGGTGGACAATCAATTAAATATGAGCCAGCAGTGGGTGGCAGCATCCAAAGCCTTAGACCACATCTAGAATACTGCATCCAGTTTTGGTCATCACACTATAAAATGATGTTGAGAAAGAGTGCAGAGAGGAACAACAAAGACGATTAAGGGCCTGGAGACTAAAACATATGAAGAATGGTTGCAAGAACTGGGCATGTGAAGCAGAGGTGGTATTCACAGCTTCTGACCAGTTCTGGAGAACCGGTAGTGAAAATTTTGAGTAGTTCGGAGAACTGGCAAATACCACCTCTGACTGGAGATTTTACAGTATCCTTCCCCCTGCCATGCCCACCAAGCCACATCCACAGAACCGGTAGTAAGAAAAATTGAATCTCATCACTGATGTGAAGAGAAGGGCCAAAGGTGACATGATAGCAGTGTTCCAATATTTGAGGGGCTGTTACAGAGAGGAGGGGAGTTAAGCTATTTTCCAAAGCACCCAAAGGTCAGACTAGGAACAATGGATGGAAACTGATCTAGGAGAGATTCAACCTATAAATAAAGAGAAAATTTATGACAGTGAGAACAATCAAACAACGGAACAGCTTGCCTTCAGAAGTTGTGGATGCTTCAACACTGGAGGCTTTCAAGAAGTGACTGGACAGCCACTTGTCAGAAATGGTATAGGGTCTCCTGTTTGAGCAGGGGGTTGGACTAGATGACCTACAAGCTCCCATCCAATTTTGTTGTTCTGTAGAATGAAACTAGTGGTCCTTCAAATAAGCAAAAAGAGAAGATTTGCAATTTCCATAGTAATCTGTTGTTTTTACATTACCATTCCTTCCAAGGAGACATCCATGCCAATGTTCTGGCCTGGCAGTATCTAATGCGATCCTGAATTTAACCACTCTAACTACTATAGGGACAAGAGCATAGTGCACTGTTGATAAAACACTGGATTTTGGTGCAGAATTTAATTGGCGAGCAGGATAAATGAGAGGAGTGAAGCAAATGAAAATGGGCAATGTAATCCAAACTAGATAAAGAAATTAAAAGCAAGGGGAAAGGATGAATTTTGTTTTTAACCAAGCTCTGCTGAAACTGTGACTATAAAAGCACATGGATCCCCAGTAGCATTTTGGACTCGGCAGCCCGCCATCCTGCTGTGAAAATGAATAAGCTTTCGGCATGTGATTAAAGTAAATCACTCCCACTTCCCTTGTTTATGAAAGCTAAGGAGGCCTTTCAAAAAGAACACCTGTTAATAGAATCTGTTAAAAGACCCAGTTTGGAATACATAGATACTCTCTGTTCAACTGATTTCCTGGCAAACAAAGGGGAGTATTTTTCCTGTAAAATAGATTTTATTGCTGGAAGGATGAAAAAGTTCTAGGATGGTAAACTACTAAATGATTATATTTTAAAAATGAAAATAAGATTTTTGAAAAATTAGGATGGTCAGATGCTTCAGTCATTCCAGTCTGCACTCATATATCCATAGCAGGACTGAGATCAACCTAAACAAATCTAAATAATAAATGTTTGTATTGTCCCAAAAGTGTTTTTTTCAGGAAGCAACTGAACTTCCTTGTTTTTTCTTTCGAAGATGTTTCGATTCTCATCCAAGATGTTTCTTCAGCTCTGACAGGATAGTGGGGAATGGAAGGATTTATATTTCTTGCAGGCAGCTAGTCATTTGCATCCTTTTAGAGGGTCATTGAAGCACTTAGAGGTTTATCTGTGTCCTCAGGATCACCTGGGTAGTGCTCCTGGTTCATGTAGTCTGCAATTTTTCCTCTGGAAATCCGTTCCTACTCCCACACCATTTAAAGGGTGTTCATCCCAAATTGTATAGCTAAAAGTCAGATAAACCTCCAGTGCTTCAACAACCCTCTAAAAGGATGCAAATTACCAGTTGTCTCCAAGGAATATAAATCCTTCCAATCCTAGCTATCCTGTCAGAGCTGAAGAAGCATCTTGGATGAGAAGCAAAACATTTTCAAAAGAAGAAAGTCCAGTTGCCTCCTAAAAAAGCACCTTTGGGACAACCATGACCTGGATGACTGAGAATCTCTACAGACTTTTAAACTTTTGTATTATTTCTTATTTTAACCTTTTATTAAAGAAATTTAAAAAAAACAGACACCCTTCAATTGTTTCCCATAGAGATGTTCTTTTTAAGTTTTAAAGAAGTCTAGCATTAAATAGTTTGCAGTAAAGTCAGAATAATAATGCTTGATCTGTTTTTCATGATGGAAAGTTATATGAATACTGTGCAGTTGGAGATTGATTTTCCAGTAAGAATATAATTAGGTAGACAGCTTGAAAAATGAAATCTGTTTGTTTGCTTCCAAACCACGTGTATCCATTGGGAAAGAATCCATTTGAGGGCAGGTAAGCTCTTAAATATTTTACCTGATGCTTGTGAGGGACAGACTGAGTGTTTTGAGATGTTCTCCTGTACTTGGAAAACCAGCATCAAAAGTACCCAGGGATAAGGCTGCTTCCAGGCAGAATCACCCTCTCCTTATCAAACCCAAGCTCTGTTTATCTTTCCATGAGAATTATATGTGAGATGAGACTTCAGTTCTTCCAACTGAAGAGACAATGGTGGACTCGCACAGATAATAGAATAGAAGAGAATACTTTATTGGCCAAGTGTGATTGGACACATAAGGAATTTGTTTTGGTGCAAATGCTCTCAGTGTACATAAAAGAAAAGATACATTCGTTAGGATGTATCTTAACTACATCCATGCCAGTATTCCAGCAGGCCACATCAACTCCTTTGTGGATATAAGAACACTCCCAGCTCTTTTCAAATAGGTACCACTACCAATAGGTAAGTGAACAGCTAGGTAAGTGGATGTCAGGTTTCCAAGTCATGAAATCCATTTAAAAAGAAAAGAACAAAGTCCATCTTCCAAGAAAAATTCTTTTATTTAGGAAAGCATCAAATTGGCAAAGTCCATGGTAATTCCAGATCTGACACAATCCGGAATTACCCTACAATATTAGAAGTTAGAAACAACCTCCAAAAGTCACATTCTCTAATAGAAGTAATTCAACGTTGCCTGATGTCATAAATCTTCATCTCAAGGGGCCTAAGCACGGACAGTTCATTTTCCCACAGGAAGACGAATCACCTAGCCTAAACAACTCTCTCTATCTCCACTCCTCCCCCCTTAGGAATGTGGCAAGCCCGAAACCCTTCCCCCCATGACTGCCAAAGAGAAAGTAAGAAAAAGAATATATACTAAGCCCAACTAAAATGGCTTAGTATATTTTATACTATTTCGGGCTTGACAGCGGATTTCATCCCATTCATGCCACCAATATAAAAAAGAGAAAGCTAACCCAGAGGATGTATAGATGATCACATGGATGAGAGAGGAAGAAAAGATGGCCTGGAATGAGAAAGTAAGGAGCAATGTCTAGAAGCTTCTAGGTGTGATAGACAACAAATAGAGCTTGGGCATCTAGCTGTCAGGGCCACAAACCATGATAAACAGCTATGGCTCTGCTTGATTTCTCCCTGGAACTTGGCTTCAGGGGTCAACTTGATACTTGTAGGAACCCTGCTTGGAGCTTGTTAGCAGGTCTGCTATGCAGCTTGATCGAAATAAGGGACAAACAATCTGAGGCTATATATTCCTTATGTGGGCAGGAAATTTAGGGAAAGAGGCAAGGATTGCGTGTTATTTTAATAGGAAGAAGAAGGATTATTAGACATGTTTGAGTTGTTTATAAAAATAATAAAACTGGAATATAAATAACATAAATGAATAACCTGTAGGAAGAGGTTAAAAAGAAATGGAAGAGGACTAAATTAGCCATGTATCTAGTCACAGTCAAAAGAACCCTCACAGTTATACCAACCGCTATATATTGTTTGCATTTTATAATTAAAAGAAATAATATGAGGGACTGTGAAATGAGAACCAGAAATTGAAGATGGATAAATGAAGGAGTCAAAAATGTAAGTTGGTGGAGGTGGGATAAACTTAGGCTCAAAAAGCCAGAGGCATCTTTTCTCTCTAACTGAATGCTGGGAGAGTTTGCTATACCACTTTCAGGAGGATGTAGTTCAGGAGCTTGATTTGGAGAGAGATTATAAGAGCATAGAAAGCTTTATTCTCACATAGCTAGGGCCACATCTCAATTTCCCCCAAATGGACGTCCTTCTATCACAAATGAGAAGTTCTGCCCATCCTAATCTCACCAGTGAACTTTCAATTAAAAAATAAGATTGCTTTAATCAACTCAATAATTTGGAAGATGCAGACTAAGTCAATTCAAGCGTTTCTTCAAGAATTGTTAGCCCATAATTTGGAAGATGCAGACCAAGTCAATTCAAGTGTTTCTTCAAGAATTGTTAGCCAACCATAGAGACAGAATAAATACGTCATTCAAAAGCAAAGCACTAGCTTTTTCTTCAAGACTACAAATAAAAATGTAATAGATAGAAAGTTAACAGCTGTCTTCATAAGTCCACTGTTCCTAGTTCTTATGATTCAGTCATCCAAAGAAAAAGAGGCAGAAAACCCAAATAACATTTTCCCTCTGCTTTCTTATCTAAATTTTTAATTTTATTTCAAAGTAGAATTTTATAAGGAAAAAAAAGTAGAAGATGTGATTCTCTGAAAAAAAAAATAGGGTGAAAGTCATTAGCTTTAGGCTAGGTTATACTATATATTTTGATAATATTGTAAACACCACAAAGAGATCAGCCAAAGAAACTCAATGTTTTAAATTATAATACCAGTCAAGGGAGGGATAGCATCAAGATCAGCACTGAGGATTTTTATCTAGTTTTCTTTAAATTTCATAAACATTATAACTTTTCATAACATTATAACTTTTGTTCATTCATTGGCATAAACATAATTATGCCATTAGCTGAAAAAATGAAGAATTATTTATGAATTATGGATTGTTGGGCAAAACCTGATATGACATTATTTAATATATCCAGTATTAATTAAATCTTGAATTAGTAATAGAATAACTAACGAAAGATGAAGTCTTTGGTACATGAAAAATAGAACGCCTGCTCTTTATATTTACAACTAAGCTTCTCATCATCTATTCTGTAGAACGAATAAATTAGAAAAAAAACACACACCCAACACATGAAATTAACCAATAAATTCAGTTGCTGTAAATATCAACTGCTATAATCCAGAATGATGAAAAATTAAACCATTTTCCAATTGCCTAATCTTTCATAACACAGAATTCATTTTTACTTGCACAAATTCATTACAAATCTGATTTGGAAACATGCTAGGAAGAATTGAATTTAACGCAAATGAAAGGGAGCCATTCCAGCAAGTTATTGAAAAGCCTTGTTTACCTAGATGCTGGGACAGCTGTGAAGCTGAGCATGTACATTTGGATTGTTGTCTGTTCTGTCCAATTATTTATTAGAAACATAAATCATATGCAATACCACCTGCCATATTTAAAGAATATGTGCATTCAATACAATTTAAACAGGGTGGTGAAAATGTAAAGGGACATTCTCTTTCTTGCTCCTTTAAATGGAATAAGTTTGTCAGGATCTTATACATTCCCAGTATCTACTGTGCCCACACAAATTTTATTTAGGCAGCATAAGCACAACCTTGCTGAAACTTAGTGGAATTTCCAAGAAGGGCCAAGCTGGATGTGGACAGTCAGACACACAAACTATTTTGTTATTTTAGCAAATGCAGCTCTCAGCCAAACAGTAATACTTAAAATCATGTACAACTTAGATGATACCATAATTGCTGTGCTGTAATTCAAAATATAAAATCTCATGATAAACTGCAAATTGCAGTTTGAAAACACAAACCACAAAAGATAAAATAACTCACCTCATGCATACTCATTACTCTTATATCCTTTTTAGGATAAACAGAGTCATGCCAAATACCGAACCAGAGTATGAAATAATAATCAATCAAAAATTAAGGATATGATTTAAGGAGGAGGGATCTAGTTCACATCAAGACTATTTTCTATACCTCTTCATACATTTCTATCTTTGCAAATGTCCTCATTCCACTATGTCCATGCCCAGCTTCATAATTTCATTTCATTCTTTAAATTTCTCTTCTCTTTGTTTTGGAAGAAGAATTCACTAATTCCATCCAGCTATATCTTTCTTGTTTTTTCCTTCCTTTCAATCCTTTCAATCTTCCTTCATATATTTGTTTTCCAATTTAATTTTCATTTATTCTGTCTGCCAGATCAAACCAGCTCAGCATGCTTTTTTTGTATTTGTTCACTTTTGCATTTGGTCCATATTCATTCAGCGCCCATACATTCTTGAAGCCATCTCCTTTTGTTTTACCATCTACATATCCTCTGCATTCAGCTTATCATTATC
Organism: Notechis scutatus; assembly: GCF_049901735.1. Lineage (NCBI taxonomy): Eukaryota > Metazoa > Chordata > Lepidosauria > Squamata > Elapidae > Notechis > Notechis scutatus. Next base: position 51,449,800 of record NC_142011.1, on the reverse strand, counting down.
CTGATAGATCCAACGTTCACCTTCCACATAACAAAGGTGAGCATAAACATGTTCTTGTACAAGCCATTATTGAATTTTTTCTCATACATTTATTCTTTGCAATAGACTACATAAAACATTTTCCATTTCCATCAGCATTAGCATATCTTAAAGTTTCTCCATCCATTTGCCCATCTGTAGTAAATATTCCACACAAGTGTATGAAGTCACCTATTTGTTCTGGTCCCCCTCCCCCCCATTTGCTATACAGTATAATTTGCAATCATTCAATCCACTTTCCACTTTTGTGTTCCTAGGTACATTTATTTTCAGATCCTTCTTACATCAGGCAGTCTATCTAACATTCTTTGCAAATCATTTAGTTTATCTGACAACAACCTAATATCATCTGCATACAAAAGAGAAAGTGAACAACTTTACATATTCATATGTAAAGCATAAAATGCTTTCCTGAAAAAATATGATCAAACATTGTTCTGTGGACACAGAAAGCAGTCATGGAGTTAATAAAGCATGTGTAATGTAAATGTAATTCTGTTTACATCTCAAGGGAGATTCCCCCCCCCCCCTAATACAGATCTATGTGTACAGTAAAGTAATATAGAAAACGGGAGTGCCTCCTTAAGATATTTTACTGGCCTAATCAAAAGGAAAGTGCTGTCTTCTGAAGGAGACACCTTCAGAAACTAAATGGCTGGCAATTTAATCTTACTTGTATTCATCACTGAGGTTTACATATTGGCTGTTGTCTTGGAACTTGTGTTATACTGATTCTCGGCCTTGGCCACTCTAAGATATGAAGACTTCAACTCCCATGGCTGGCTGGGGAATTGTGGGAGTTGAAGTCCACACATCTCAGAGTGGCTAAGGTTGAGAAATAGTGTTATACTCAGGGGTGGGCTGATGGGGTTCGCAAGGGTTCGGGAGATTCTGCATAGTTCAGAGAACCCCCAAATCCCACTCCTGGGTGGACCCGACCACCTCCCCCGCCCCTCCCAGGAGTCCCCACACTGCCTGTTTTGGATGCAGGTACGTGTAGGGTGCGCACGGAGGCTCAGGGAGGGCAAAAAACAGGCCTCCTAGAAGTTTGGGAAGGCTGGAAATGGGCCTGTTTCTGGCTTCCAGAGAGCCTCCAGAGCCCGGGGAGGCTGTTTTCACCCTCTCAGAGGCTCAACAGAGCCTCAGGAGCCCGGGGAGGGCAAAAACACCTCCCCACCATGGTGCCACACCCACCAGCAACTGGGCAGAGAGCCCTTTGCTAAAAGGTTTGAAGCCCGCCCCTGTTTATACTTGATATTTTAGATGATGGTAGTGTCTAGGATTGTCTTTTAGCAGAATCATCTGAAAAACTGGAATTCTATTTAGAATTGTAATGTAATTTGGATATTCACAGCTCAAATGGCAGAATATCAATTTTCTCCACAGAAAAATATGCAGAAAAACTGTAACTTAACAGGAGATGAATGTTTCATCCTTAGATCTTTTAATCTTTATTAGAAGCTACACAGATACAATCAGAAATGTTCACTGGACAAATGAAATCTAACCATTCAACCAAAGTTGTATTGTCCTGATTTTCATCCTGTTACCATTAACAATGTAAAATGTAAGCTGATCAAAATTCAGAATTAAAGCTCATTATTTCTTTGTTACTTAAACATTGTCATAATAAGGTCCATTGTTTGTGGACTGTGAGATTTACCTATTGTGTAATTCTAGCATTATGCAGTACAATAACATTGACAAGCCTATATTTTACGAACACTCTCCTTTTTCTCTCATCCTGCCTAATCAGGATGAAGTCCATTATTCATTTGGAACAATTGTTAGCTTTGCATCATTTACACAAAATCATGCCCTTGTAGTTTGTGCTAGTTGGGAATAATTACAACTGTCTGTACAAAATCACTAAAGCAAAAGGAAACTATTTTTCAATCACAAGTTATGACTGAAATAGTGAGAAAAACCTCTTTTCCAAATGAGAGCAGCTCAGAAGGTTAAGTAACCTTCTGAATATTCCTTGCTTTCTACCCACCACTATTAAGGATTTGTTTCATTAGTCATCTCTTTATATTCAGATGGTTACCCTTTAATAATCTTTTAATTGTAATGATATATACAAAAAAATAGTCAAATGTATTATGGAATACCATAACAGTACAGCCAAATATATTTGCTATATTGGTAAAAGAGAGAGGAGATCCTATTTGACCCTTCTTGCATTAAGGCTACCTCTTGATCCAGAGGGGGCAACTTCTGAATCTCCAATCTTACTTTTTTGTGGAAGGTTTTTGAGAAGGTACTGGATTCAGTTTAATTTTTATTAGATCATAAAATAGCAATGTTTTGGTTTGCTTTCAGTGAGGCTCAGACATGGGATGGAAACAGTATGATAGAAACAGTACTGGGATGAATAACAGAACAGAGTTGGAAGGGATCATGGAGGTCTTCTAGTCCAACCCTCTGCACAAGCAGAAGATCCTATACCGTATTGGATAAATGGCTGTCCAAACTCTACTTAAAAACCTTCAGTGATGGAGCACCCACAACATCAACCTATTCCACTGATTGTTTCTCATTGTCAAAAATTTTTCCCCTAGTTCTAGGTTGGTCCTCTTCTTGATTATTTTTCATCCATTGCTTCTTGTGCTTTGGAAAATAGATTGATCCCTCTGTTCTTTGCGGCATCCAGGAGTGGTATTCAGCTGGTTCAGAGCGGTTCTGGCATACCGGTAGTGGAAACTTTGATTAGTTTGGAGAACCTGTCCTTGGCCCCACTCACCCACCCCTGCCGTTACCTCTCGTTTTTCCCCTTGTTTTTTTAGCTCAGCTGATTCGCATGACAGCGCGGATTACCGCACCTCAGCTGAGCTAAAAAACAGCTCAGTTTACCAGCATTGACAGAGGTCGGTCTTTGAGCCCTCCGCATGCACACGAAGCATGCGTGCATAGAACCACACATAGAACTGGTAGGAAGCAATTTGGAAACCCACCACTGGCAGCAGCCCTCAAATATTGGTATATTACTACCAAGGTACCCCAGTCCTTCTTTTCACTAGATTAGACATATCCAATTCCTGGAACTGTTTTTTGTATGTTTTATCACCCTAATCATATCGTATTGTTTTTCTCTGCATTCTTGTCATAGTTTCAACGTCTTTTTTATACTGTGGTGACCAAAACTGGATGCAATATCCCAAGTGTGGTCTTAGCAAGGCTGTATAAATGGTGGTAACACTTCATGTGATCTATTAATGCAACCTAGGATTGCATTGGCTTTTTTGGCAGCTGCAGCACACTCCTGGCTTATATTTTAATGATTGTTCACTAGGACTCTAAGATCCCTCTTGCAATTATTGCTGTTGATTCAAGTGTCATATGATCTATACTTTACATTTGGTTTTTCTTGCCTAAGTGTAAAACCTTACTTTATGTTCATCAGAAGCTGGATAAGAGGAATATATCCTTTTTGGACCTATTAGATTGTGGCATTCTATACTGTCAACTATGGTATTTTTCTGCACTGCTTGCAAGAAGTGGATTGGAAGCATCAATCTTTGGTGGTTCTTATCTTACTTGAGAGGGACAGTCCATTTGATAGAGGAATGAGGAAGAGTGATTCAGCTCATGGCAACACATAACTAGATCCTCTCTCCAACGTTGTTCAATATCTATATGAAACTGCTAGGAATTTCATCAGATTGAGATGAGAAATCATCAGATATCATCAGAAATCATCAGATATTCAATTATGTGTTGCTACTCTGAGCTGAGCAAGAGATAGTAAAAAAAAAAAAAAAAAGATGTGGAAGAATAAGCTCAAATTAATCCCTAACAAGGTAAGTACTTGCTCTTGTTTCTTCTTGGTTGGTGATCAGGACTTCATTTGGCTCAGACCTGTTGTTGGAAAGCAGATGGAGGTTGTGACCATTAGGCCTTTGTCCAACTTTGAATAGTGTATCTGTTACATCCCTGCCTGGACAGGAAACTTTGTAATGATAACTCTTACCTTTATTGCCATGCAGCCAAAATACTTCATCATATTCTACAAGGGTTTACCTTTGTAGATGACTTGAAAGTTACAGGTGGTACAAAATGCAATAGCCAGACTCCTTTTGGTGGGAGGGAGGGAGGGAACCTTCTAATTTAGGGTAATATTTAATCTGTGGTTTCTACACTAGTAAATGTTTAGCTTTTGGTTCAAATTTATAGTGCTGATTATCACCTATAAGGTCCTATATGGTGCAGCACTAAATCTGCCTACTCTATGGAGTCACGCAGAGTGGGTTTGGCAAGAGTTGAGAAGAATATGAAGGAAGGAAGAACCTTTCACTTATTTCCCCACATTATGGAATATGCTGCTCCCAGAACTGCACCCGTCTCCCTCAATTTAGCATTGAAGATTTATTGATAACAAAATGTCTACATCTATCCTGCTCCTTACTCAGGGCAGTAAGATATTAAAAGCTTTCATTTTTAAGCAGATGTTTGATACCTAGATATGTTGCAATTATTTTATTGCATTGTAAGATTTAACTGAGTTTTAATTGAGACAATTGTTCTATGTCTTTTTTATATTGTTTGTACACTGCCTAAAAGTTTGGATTGGACAGTATAATTAAAATTATTATATAACACTTTATTAAAGTTTATTAAATAAAATAAAAGTTTCTTGACCACTTCTGTTTATCTGATTAGTAAGGAGATATATCTCATATCCTAAACCACTCAGGGGTCTGATTTCTCATAGCAGATTATAGGATCAGTACTGGAGACAATTCCCATATTTCCATCCAACTATAAAATGTGTCTTGATTCAATATCTTCCAACAAGTCAGTGTTGATTTCTAACTGTTATATAGACAGACATTCTCCAGGATGATCTGTCCCCAACCTAGCTCTTCAGAACTTGCAATGATGCACTTATTTCCACTGTAATTGAGTCTCTCTACCTTACCACAGATTGTTTTCTCTTTCCTTTACAGTATTATGGATTTTCAATAATGTATCCAAAATGTGAGCCTGGTCATTCGTACCTCAAGGGAGAGCAATTTTTTGATTTGTTATGTGATCTATTCGTTTGATCTATTCTCAAGGGTCTTCTCCAACATAAAAGTTCAAAAGCATTAATACACTTTCCATCCTGTTTCTTCAATTCCATTGAGTGTCACAGGGAAAACTGTTTCTGGGCAGTTTGGATATGTGAAGATATAGATATATTATGGCATCTGAATTTCTTTTGCAGGGCCTTCATTGTTACCCTATCAAGTGCGAGAGTAGACTATGGCATATTTCTTGCTGGTTAGTTCTTTCGTTGCTGATAAACTATAAACTATAGTTTTATACTTCATATTTGGTATTTCAGTGTCTTCTGCCTCACTCAAAGATTAAAATGCTGAATTATTGATAGACAGTGTTGTACATCGGATCAGACCATTTGCTCATCAGGCCCCATCAATACTGTTTATATGACTAGCAACTCTCTCTCCAAGTTTCCAAGCCGAAATATACTGAAATATAATGTATTTCTAGCACTTGAAAAATGAAGATACAAGAGTTCAGTTCTATAAGATAATTTTCATTCTGTAAGACCAGTAATCCTATATGTTCAATGTTTAACAATAATAAGTATGGAAGTTCAATTTCCTACTGCAGGAGAAGAACACAAATTATATATTCTTTAGGACAGTCAGGTTTGCAGTATCAGGAAATTGGACACTCTTAAGAAGGTACTGTTTAAAATACTTCTCGAGGTACTCTTCTTGGCCTTTCAATTCCAGATATATTGTTGACACACTGACATTTTTGCCATCTTGGAGCTCTTTATAATGTTTGATAAAATCTGAAGCACAGAGAGCAGCAGGCTTGCCAGAACATGATCTCACATTACCCCTATGAACCATGCAGCTGTGATAGTACAATGTTGCTTGAATTGCAGGTTTGATCCTTATGCTTTCAGCTGCTGTCAAGAGATGTGATCAGGCATTCTGAAAACTTGACATGCCCCATATTGCTGGGATAGATTTGGCAGGTGCTACCTACCCAATGTGGTGCTGGGTTTGACAGATAATTAAGGGCATGTTACCAGAAAGTCTGAGATAACATTTGAGGCAGTTGCATCTGAAATGTGTCAGTAACACTGTGTTCCATCTGTGTGCTTTGCTGTGGGAAAAGCATAAATAATTAGTGCCGCACAAAAGTTTAGAATGTATTTGGGTAGCTTCTAGCAGCGAAAAGACTTAATCATGTACCCACTAAAGCAGCTTGTCTCAATGTAGTCCTTTTGAGATACGAGCTTGCAACTCCTGGAATTTGCAAGCATGTTAGCCATAATTTGCTAAGCCTTTCTAAGGTGATCTTGATGCCAAAAATTCATCTATGGCCTAGGGTTGCTGTCTTTATTGCCTTCCAAATGTATATCAAGTCATTTTTCTTGCACTGAAACCATTTTGCCCCTCTTTTCATGAATGATTTATATGCTCATCTCACCCATAACTTTTTTTTAACAATCAAGCCAAACTTTTTTGTACATCATAAATATACAATAGGACATCTGTTTAAGTCTACTTTGAAGGCAGAATGGAACAACTTGTTGCTGATGGAGAGCTTACTGTCAGCTGAAGTTTTGTGATACTCCTGCACCAGTCCCACATCATCAATCTAATTCATTTCTGGTAGGCTAGATCTTTCAGCACTAAAATATACTGCTGAATAAAATGCTTTATTGCAGCTTTCTCCCACATAACTGAAGAGTGGTAGCAGAGAATAGATGCATCACTGTATGAAAATTCCATTCACAAATCTGTATGAAAATTTTATTGTGTTTAGTCAGAAACTCATGAAAGATCTAATCAGAACAAAATAGCATAAATCAAAGAGCAAAATATACTTCACAATTTAAATTAAGGAAGTGAGACTTTGAATTTGCTTCTTACTAGTTCTTCAGTTCTTTTCTTCTTACAAATCTTCAAGATTTGTTATGAGGTTGTGAGCATGTCACAAAATACATGCCAAGTACTGATAGGCAGTATACCCTGAGCAACTTACTGAAAAGAACTGTCAGGGTTTGTCTTTGGGAAAAACTTATCATGTTTCAAGCCAACAAGGGTCTGATGCTGGACAGGGAAATGTGCTTAATAGGGCTATAAACCTTTTGATCTAATTCTGAAAGGTGCTTCAAAATGTGCAGCAATGCGAACACATTACCTGTGTGAAATTATTTCTAGGATTGTCTGACTTCTTTGAAGTGTTGAAGAATTTCAAACTTCCATCCACTCTCATGTACATGAATGTGCAACCAAATGTGCAACTCTGCACAGCTGTAATCCTTTATAACAGCATAATTTTATACATGCTACCTTTGATGAATTGAGATTAATAGACATTATAATGTTTAAGTATTCAGGGTATCAAAAATATATATTTGTTCAGAAATTTTGTATTATTTAAGTAGCACATTTACCGTACATTTCAGTGTGAATCAGTATCAGTAATAGCCCTTTCAAGATAATACTTCATAATAGCATTGTTTAAAAATCTCAATGAAATTAATTATCTCTCCTCCTCCCCACAATTTTAAACATCATAACATGACTGGCATTGATAAATGTTCCAAAAATGTCACACTAAACAAATCAACCAACTATTGATCTGCTGTCAATGTCAAGTTTGCATGTGTTTTGATATTTCATACTGTCCTTGCTCAATAGATACTGAGGTTTCAATATTTCTATTAAAATAGCATTTCAACAGACTTGTTATTTTGTGTGAGTGGGGGCAGCATTTCATTTTATATATGTGGAGTTTTGTTTACTACAAACTTTTCTTTGAGATTTTTATGCCAGCTTTATGATGAAACTGATATAAAGCTGAGGAACACTGTAAGATTATAGAATATGAAAGCTTTAATAGTTTGCCAAATTCATTGAGTTCCTTAATAATAAACAACCAAGCACACAAACACATAATGTCCTAAAGGTGTTTTTTTCAAGAGGCAACTGGACTTTCTGTTTTTTTCTTTGAAGATGTTTTGCTTCTCATTCAAGAAGCTTCTTCAGCTCTGACTGGATGGTGGGGAATGGAAGGATTTATACTCCTTGCAGACAGCTGGTCATTTACATTCTTTTAGAGAATCATTGAGGCCACCTGGAGGTTTATCTGTGTTGTCAGAGTCACCTGAGTAGTGCAAATGGGTGTGGAATGTTGAAAAAGCACTACGCAATCTAAAACCATCTCTATCTATTGGTCCAGAAGGAATATGTGCCAACTTCTTAAAAAGGTTATCCACTGCCATAGCAGAACCTCTAAACATAATCTTTGAAAAATCTTTGAAGACCAGCTCCTTGCCAAAACTATGGTCACAAGCCACAGTCATCCCCATCCTCAAAAAGGGACACCCCAACCTAGTTGAAAATTACAGACCAATCTCTTTATGCTGCATCACCTGTAAAGTCATGGAATCAATTATTAACCAATCCATTATCTTCCACTTAGAAACAAACAGCCTACTCTCTAATAAACAATTTGGTTTCAGAAAAAAACTATCCTGCAATCTGCAACTCTTACACTGCAAAAACATATGGACTACACAACTCGACCAGGGCAAAGCAATACATGAAATCTACGTAGACTTCTGTAAAGCCTTTGATTCAGTGGTACACGACAAACTACTACTAAAACTAAAATCTTATGGTATCTCTGGACAACTGCATAACTGGATAGAAGCATTCCTGTCAAACAGACAACAAATGGTCAAAATTGGGAGCGTCCTATCAAATTCTGCACCTGTCAACAGTGGTGTCCCCCAAGGTAGTATTCTAGGACCAACTCTCTTCATACTCTACATAAATGACCTCTGTGATTATATTAAGAACTCTTTGTCCTCTTCGCTGATAATGGAAAGCTATTCAACACCACAGACAATATTGCTACCCTTCAAAAAGACCTCGACTATGTATCAGAATGGTCAAACAAATGGCAACTTCAAATCTCAACAAATAAATGCGCTCTCTTACATATTGGCAAAAAAACCAGAAAATAAAATACAGGCTGAATAGTCAAGACCTTGTTCATGGTCCAAACTCTGTCAAGGACCTTGGAGTACTCAGCTCTAATGATTTAAGTGCTAGAGCCCAATGTAACTACATAGCCAAAAAGGCGTTAAGAGTTGTTAACCTAATCTTACATAGCTTTTTCTCTGGTAATATTACACTAATAACTAGAGCATACAAAACATTTGCTAAACCAATACTCGAATACAGCTCATCAGTCTGGAACCCACATTATGTATCTGATATTAGCACAGTTGAGAAAGTCCAGAAATATTTCACAAGAAGAGTTCTCCACTCCTCTACTCGTTGTAGAATACCTTATGCCACTAGACTTGAAATTCTAGACCTAGAAAACCTTGAATTATGTCGTCTTCGGTCTGATCTAAGGATGGTATATAAAATCATACATTGCAATGTCCTACCTGTCAATGAATACTTCAGCTTCAACCATAACAATACAAGAGCAAACAATAGAAACAAACTCAAGGTTAATCACACCAAACTTGATTGCAGGAAATATGACTTCAGCAACAGAGTGGTCAATGTCTGGAATACTCTACCTGACTCTGTGGTTTCTTCCCCAAACCCCATAAACTTCAACCTTAAACTTTATACTATTGACCTCACCCCTTTCCTAAGAGGTCTGTAGGGGGCATGCATAAGCGCACCAACCTGCCTACTGTCTCTGTCCTATTATTTCTTTTATTTTTCTTATATGTATCCACGTATTCATAACTATGTTTTTACTTATACCTATTATCTTGTAAGCAATTTACAAACCAAATAAAATAAATAAAAATCTTCTTGGAACTGTTGACTGGAGATAGGTGATGTTGCATTCCTCTCTCTATATTGAGAGAGGGCTGTTCAGTTTTGATTTAGATGGACTCTTTGGCCTCTCTTTCAAGCCAGTGTCCCTCTCTGTCCAAAATGTGAACTTTGCTGTCTTCAAAAGAGTGGCCTTTGTCTTTTAAATGCAAATAGATTGCTGAATCAAGTCCTGATAGGTTTGTTCTCCTATGTTGCAAATGACCAACTGTCTGCAAGGAGTATAAATCCTTTCATTCCCTACCATCCAGTCAGAGCTGAAGAAGCTTCTTGGGTAAGAAGCAAAATGTCTTCAAAGAAAAAACCAGAAAGTCCAGTTGCCTGGGACAATCATGACTTGGATGACTGAGAATCTCCATAGACACAAACACATAATAGTGTTCTGTTATTTTCACTTTTCCCCCTTGATAACAGTGTGGAAGTAATTTATCGGTGCCTCCTTTAAGAGGCTTCTCACTTTCCAGTCTAATCTGTAGGTCTCATGTTCTTTGAAATTGCTACATCCAAATATTTCACAGGTAAATTTGGAGGTAACTTGACATGCAGGATATTGGGGATAGTCAATAAGGAAGCATCCTAGAGGCATCTGTACAGTAGATATTCTAGGCAGCTCATGACCCTTATAGTACTTTGTTGTGAACAATAAACTCTCATTGGTTTCATTGGTTTCTCTATAACATGAATTTTTAATAAAAGACTAAAACCCCAAAGGCACCTACAAGAATCTGGTTTCAGATTTTAATTCCTGGTGGTTCTATTTGCACTGATGGATTGCAATGAGAAAGGGACAAGTTTTGAGGTATTATGAGATTACTGCTTCCTTTCCTGCCCAAACTATTTACAATATAAGATCCAGAGACATTTTGATTGTTTATATGTTATCTACAAATGACAGAGGATTAAAAGCACCAAACATCTATCTATCATATCAAATGCTCCAATCCAGTGATTGCCAACTGGTGGGGTGCGGCCCACTGGTGGGCTGTGAGAAAATTTTGGTGGGCTGCAGAGAAATCTCACCCCCAGAGCACCCCTCCAAAGCAATTAATCCAGGCTGCGCAGAAACACAAGGCTGTGCCGCCCACATGGCCCGCGGGAACCCTCCCCGCCCACTCACTTCTTTCCTGGCAAACTTGCCTGCTAAATTGCTATTTTTTCCTTTTTCCGGCCATCAGCTGTTCTGCTGTGCCAGGAGATTTAGATTAGCTAGGAAGCAGGAAATGGTTGGATTTCTTGCTTTCTAGCTAGTCTTTAGATCTAGTCTTTAGATCAGCTGTGCTTAAAACCCTAAGCCTCCCTTAGGATTGAAGGTTCTATTATTCAGTGCAGACTCATGGCAAGCAATGTGACAGAGTGAGCTAGCTGATGGCAGATAGATAGATCACTGAATGATTCTGTGAGCAACTCAATCTGCCTACCTGCTTTGCCTAATTTTGGGTAAAAATTGCTCTTTTTTATAAAAAAATCAATATTTACATACATGGTGTTTTGTGAGTTAATTTTGTGAGTTCGCTTGCAAGCAAATGTTATGTGACAGACTGAGCTAGCCAATGACAGATAGATAAATCTCTGAATGAATCTGTGATTCTGTGAGCAACTCAATCTGCCTGCCTGCTTTGCCTGATTTTGGGTAAAAGTTGTTCTTTTTTTAATAAAAAGATCAATATTTATATAAATATTTATAATATTTACATACAAGCCATGCCCAGCCAGTCACATGACCACGAAGCTACACTCACAAATTAGGCCATGCCCACAGAACTGGTTAGTGGTCCCTGGGATTTAAAATTATGAGTTTGGTGGTCCCTGAGGTCCAAAAGGTTGGCGACCTCTGCTGCAATCAGTGAGAGTAAAAAATAATTTACTATTGTTAGGATGAAAACTATATAGTCAATAAGAAAAAAGAGACAGATTAGGAGCAGTGATAGGAAAGGCCTGGGAAAAACACAGATTAGGTGTCATGTATGAAGAGGTTGATATGTGGAAACAAAAGGATCCTGCTTATTTTTAAGTGATGCCTGTTTTATCATTTAAAACCCTGTGCAAATGTTCAGTTTGCACAAATGATGAATTTACATCTGTATAATGGAAATGTGGGCTTACCTGAATGGTTCTCCCATGTTTATGGAATACCACAAAACTCAATAGGTGGAAACTTTCCCATTACATGAACAAAACTTTCTACACATATGTTCTATGAAAAGCATGGGTGGAAAAAGACAAAGCCTGTACTTAATTTGTCCCATATAATCACTTGTTATTTCCTGGCAAGCATCTTTATTTGATTTACTAAAATTGTCTTTCAGATCAGATGGATGTTTTCCATATTATAATCTACTGAAAAAGAACCGTGCAATCTTGTTGAACTATTACCCAACTGCTTCAAAGCCATTGTCTTTGTGCCAGACCCAGTTGTAATTTTCTTTTCTATATCCAAAAGTCCACATGCTCAAATCAAAGTATCTTTTGAACTCTTCCACAGATTTTTCTATTACATATTATCCTATCTTTAAACTTCTTTTCCTTCCTTTCCACAACAGAGGAAGTTTACATGCAGTACTTTTGGAAATAAACATTTTTATCAGAACAAAAAAAGGTTAAGAAATATTCCTGTCACATTAATTTTCCACCTCTCAAAACTAAAACAATGCCAACCAAGAAACCAAAGTCAATAGGTGACAATGTATTTATGTAGTTATTTTAGAAAAAAAATCTATGTGACATTTCGCTCTCCCCCAAAAAGTCTCCCAAGCCACTTTATAAATCAAATAAAAATGAATACAAATACATCAATCAAATGATCAGAACAGTGACATAACAAGGTCATAAAACAAATGGATCAGTTTAAAAATACATCACCACAGTAGGAAATTAAAAGTGAAAAAACCCAGCTGCTATTAAAAAACTCAAGAGACAAGAAATCAAACCTGTTTTAGTTGCCTGATTTTATGCAACCTATCAGGAGAACCCTTGAACCAAAGGCTCCAATATTTCATGCAAGCAGATCATTTTTTTAAAAAAGCTTTCCTTCACAAAACTGAATCCCCCAAATCATGTGTGGTTTCTTATTTAATTATGAAATACAATAGGGTGTTTTGAAAGCAGCCATAAAATACAATCTTATACATATCTACTCAGGTTTACATATGTACCATGAAGATAACTTCTAATAATTAGATATAAATGAGTCAAATGCAAAATGTATTGAAGAAAAGTGTGGCTATATTTTTTTGTTTAAATTTTTTAAACAAAATAGCAAAATAAACTTTGTTCGCTATTCAAAATTGTTGGTAAACTTTGTGTTTCTCATGTAGTATCAAGTATTAGGGGGAGGTATGCCACAGGGCAGAAGTGGCAACAGAAGAGGCACAAGGAAGAGGTGGGATAATATACCACATCCAATTGTAATGTTGCATGTATATCATAATCTTCTTCCAAGTATCTGACCACAAATGAGCATCTTTACTGTAGGATTGTATGTGCTACCTGCTGCAATTGAGTTATGATTACATGATTATAGGGATTTTTTTTTAAATCCTGGAGAAAATTTACTTTTTGATTAGTTGAAACTAATGTCTTGAATGATTGGAAAATGAAGTCCTTGGTACTCTCTGATCTGGGATTTTTGCTGATGGTGTTATCTAGTTGGATAATGAAACATCTGCAAATAAACAATCAAGCTCAGAGAGCACCAAGGACTCCACAACCCTGAACTACAGATGTTCACTTCTATTGGACTGAAAAAATTGAAACATGCCCACTGATATAATTAACATCATTCCTCGAATAAGAACCTCTGTGTCAAAACTTTTCATAATTTATATTTTTGCTATGAATGACCTTTACACATAATTCAGGGTTTCTATCTGGGATCAATCAAATAAACATAGACTCATAAAAAACCATCTATGCTGTCAAATTCAACCTCCTAGTCCTTTAATCAGGAATCCAGATTAAAGAATTCCATTCTTTAAAGCAGGGATCCCCAACCTTTTTCGACGCCGCGCGACCCGGTTCAGCGTCAGCTGGGCGCTGCGACCCGGTTCCGGCGTCAGCTGGCGCATCTTTTTTGATGAAAAATCACTTCGGTGACATCACGGGTGATTTCGTCAAAAATGGCGCGCAGCGCTCTGTGAGCTTTTCAGGTAGAAATGGCTTTCTACCGGAAAAGCTCACCAGCGCGCTACGCCTCTTTTGACGAAAAATTGCTTTTTTACCAAAAAAGATGGCGGCGCTTTCAGCTTCCAGCGACCCGTAAGGCTTGTTCCGCGGCCCGGTGCCGGTCCGCGGACCGGCGCTACTGGACCCCTGCTTTAAAGGATACCTATCTAGCCTGCAGGAGCACATCCATTATAATTGGTGCAACTTCTAAAATTAGACAGAGTACAGCAGCTGTTTAAACAGTGGCTGATGAAAGGCAATGGCACAGAGTGGAGACAAAGCTGTGTGAGTGCCATTTTGTCAAATAAAGAACAAAATGGTTTTTTTTTATTTTGGGGATAAGGGGGAGGTATTCCACAGGGCAGAGGTGGCAACAGAAGAGCTACACTTCTGAGGACCTGCAAGGTGGCAATTGTTTAAGGGAAAGGCTTGGAGCATTTGTACCATATCCAAAATGGGGAAATAGGAAAATACTCTGGTCTTCATAGGCAATAGATGAGTATTAATCAATTATTGATGTTTAATGCTATAGAACTGAAAAACCATTGGGAGTATATAAGCCTCCTCAATTTAAAGCCTTTCACGTGTATTGGACTACAACTAGAACCATATAAAACTCTAAAAGATCAGGGGTGGACTGTTCATTTAAGGGCATCTTCTATATTATTCTGGCTGTGTTCTATGTCAAGCCTTTACTTCTCATTTTTGGTCCAGTGAAGACAAAAACTGGTGAACAATTTTTTATGGGGAAAGCAAAAATGCTGCACACTATTATGTATTATTATATTAATTCACTGATTTTTTTTTTAAAAAAAATGGATGATGATGATGATGATAATGATGTGATGATGATGATGATAATAATGATGTGATGATGATGTGATGATGATGATGATGATATCAATTTGGTTGAGTCTGACTCTTGGAGATTCCATGGGCCAAATCACATCTTCTGATCTTGCACTATTTCTTTGAGTTTTTCTATGCTCTGGCTGGTATCAGCTTTGATAGTGTCTAGCTACCATGTTCCTTGATAGCCTGGTTTCATTTTACTGCTAACTCTTCCAAACACAATTGCTTTCTCCAGGGAATTTCCTTGCATGACATGGCCAAAGTAAGTGAGATGCAATTCTGTGATTTTGACTTCTAGTGATGTGCTCCAGTATTTGGTGTTATGTGCTCCAGTATTTGCTCATTAGTCACTTTTGCTGTCCAAGGAACACACAGGAGCCTTCTTCAGCATCACAGTTCAAACAAGTTGTTTTTCTTCCTCTCTTTGCTTTCTTTAAAGTCCAACTTTCACAACCATAGGTAGCTGTGGAAAACACAATAGAATGAACTAATCCACATTTGGTTGTCAGGCTGATGTCCATGCTTTTCCTTATTTGGCTCATGTTCATCATTGCTGTGTGACCCAGTGCAATTTGATGTTTTACTTCTGTGCTGGCTACACTGAATACAAATTATCAAATAATGAATCAGATTTTCAATGGCAAAAGTGCCCTGGCTAAAGAAAAAAAAAGATCCAGTTACATCGCCTGGTGTTGTGAACCTCCATGATTGAATTCAGTGGAGCTTACTTGTAGGCAGGCATCAATAGGACTATACTATAGCAGAAAGAAATCTATTGAGAGGTGCTCATCAAGGAATGTAATTACTCCCCTATTTGCAGGTTTATAAGACCACTTAGTTGTTAAGGATTTATTATTTGATGGTTATTTTGATGCTTCAAGACACTGAATAAAGCCTTTGTAAGAAAAACTTCCTACATAGGAGCAGATATTTTATTTGATCTGCTTTCAAGCAAACATGGTGAATCTCAGTATTTCAGCCCACTTCACTCAAGTCACTATTTATGTCACTATTCTCCCTTGGCTGATAGATTTGTTTCATTTTCTACACATGACAATGCCTGATTCCTTTTTTTCCAGCCTTATATCCTTGAATACTGAGGAGTCTGATGCACTAAAATGAATCATCATATAGAACACACACACACACACACACACACACACACACACACACATTCATTCACTGTTTTTACACTTATTTAAAAATTGTACCCCAGTGACTGTATTTTGGAATATATAAATATACAAGTTTGCATTCCAGCACAGAAAATGTTTTCTCCTGATTTGTATCCACTGAATTTCACAAAGTGATATTCAGGTAAAAATCTTTTTAAAAAGATACCATAATTATTAGTATTAAAGGTTCAAAAAAAAGAAGGAAGGTCACCCTTCAGCCATTCCTTGAATATCTGCCATTCAAAGGGCATCACCACTGAAGTCAATTGCCTAATGCATATCTGAAATATATCCAGATAATTACCTTTATTTATTCAAGAGTACTTGAAACCTTCCACTTAAGCCTCAAGGAGATAATATTTGTGCTTTGTTAAAACAATTGAAGGTCTCCTTCTTCAGGCAACTAAATCAGGCAAATGGCATCCATACATATTTCCAGTGGCAAATGAAACAGTGGTGGGATTCATTTTTTTTTTTACTACCGGTTCTGTGGGCGTGGCTTGGTGGGCATGGCAGGGGAAGGATACTGTAAAATCTCCATCAGAGGTGGTATTTGCCGGTTCTCCAAACTACTCAAAATTTCTGCTACCGGTTCTCCAGAACTGGTCAGATCCTGCTGAATACTACATATGAAATGAAGGGAATGCAAGAGACAATACCAAACCTTGGTCTTTGTGTAAGAAGAAGTTATATGCGATTTATGGAATGCAGGTTAACTACCCATAAGTTGGGGAAAAGTTGGTTATGAACTATTTATGGGGATAGTAAAATAACAACGTTCTCATTGGAATGAGGATGATTTATAGTAAATGGGGATTCCTCTATTCAGTGGTGTATTAACCATTGAGCAGACTAAGCACATGCTTAGAGCACCAGGCCCAAAGCGGGCACCACAAAAACATTTATGTAGCCTAAGCTTGGCTTCATTTGTACAGTATGTACAAAGGAGGCAGGCACTAAGATTTGTTTAGGGCACCAAGATTTGTTTAGGGCACCAGTGAGCCTTAATCCACCACTGCCTCCATTGTATTGTGATTGGAGGGACAGTGTGTTATTGGTCAGATTGGCTTTTCCCAGATTATGACTGAAACAATCTCATGACAATTCTATGAATTTTGATGCAAGTTTCCTTATGGTATGAACATTTTCTGACACACAGACACACACACACACACGCACTAATTCCCAATACAGCTACAATCTGCCTGCTGAGAATCCCACCAGATCAGACTGATTTAACAAAAGAAGGGTCTTGGCAGAGATCAAGTGAAACAGTGTAAATGCACTAAAGCAACTCTACTTTCCTGTTTCCAGCTTGGGAACACCAGTGAAAGTAGAGTTTGTGGGCTTGGAAACGTCAATCTTCTTGACTTATTCAAGACAGTGGGTTTTTTAGCTTACAGATGAACTAATGAATAGCTTCAGACTTTGGCTAACTATTAGCAGCAGTAATTAATATTTGCACTTCATTAGCACCTTTCATCGAAGAACTCAAGTGCCTTAAAGGCATTAATTAATGAAGCTGCTCACCTATCAAGTAAATCAGGCAGAAGAAAAATAGGGAACCCATTTTCTTCGTCTTTGGGGGAAAAAAAGTACACTCACCTGGTTCCTCAAGGAATATTTAAAATATACTGCATATGTGCTAGAGTACAGTTAGAGATGCAACTAATTTTTTTTTGAAGGAAGGTTTTTTTTAATGTAACAGGATGTACATTTTCTTTAAAATATTATAAATGCTTGATATAAATCTTCAGTAGTCAACTAAAAAAAATCTGTGAATCAAGTATTAAAAAACAGCTCATGTCATTTATTTATAGTTAGTTATGGCAAGTTATGGTAATTTCTGGGTGCTTGGTTTACATTTTTCAAATCAGAATATGCATTTTCTGTAGAAATGTAGCATCACTCTGCATACTGTTAGACAGTTAAGTAATCACCATAAATTCTTTCCCACTGAGTAATATTTATTTTTTTCCCTGTTAGGGCCAAATTGGATATCATTGGGATTGAAATTTGTGTTTCATTAATATATATATCCCTGTATTACAGGTAGAGTTTCTATTTCTAACTATTACACTGGAGCAGAGGTGGTATTCAGCAGGTTCCGACCAGTTCCAGAGAACCGGTAGCAGAAATTTTGAGTAGTTCGGAGAACCGGCAAATACTACCTCTGACTAGAGATTTTACAGTATCCTTCCCCTGCCATGCCCACCAAGCCATGCCCACAGAACTGGTAGTAAAAATTTGTTTTAATCCCACCACTGCATTGGAGGTACCACAGCTATATTTGCAAAATGCTAGGTGCTAAAATAAATGTCACTGCTTGGGGCAAAGAGTCTTTCAAGTGAAGAAGCTATTGAGTTGTCCAACTCTCCCAACCTAGCATCCATGAAATGTTTTAAGATTGTAAAGCCCAAATCATCATAGCCCTTTGATAGTTATAGCATCAACCCACGTGGAGAAGTTGGAGAAGGTTAGAAAGGCCATGTACAAGATATTTAGATGCCTAAATCTGCCTGCTATGTCTAGGTTTTCCAAGAGTCCTTGTGCTCAAATATCTCTAAATGTTTTATAATTTGGGAACTTCTATTCCAATTTCTCACAAATAGTGGTAGCTCAAACAAAAACAGCAGAGGATAAAAAATTAATGCCTGGATCATTTTTTTTTTAATACTCACAGTTTGTTTGGGGTTATTGTTTACCTGGATAAAAGAGCCCCTTTCCAGAACATTCTTAAAAACACCATGACATCTAATTATTTTTACATGACAGTTTTACAGTTACATTATTTGTCCTGGTGATTGCCATCAGGCTTTGGGGAGAATGAAGCACCAAGGCCCACTTGTACTATTTTATCTTGTCATTTCTTCTGGAGAAGGATCTGGGAATTGGGAGGGGGGCTTGGCACAATAATGATGTTGTTTGGAACCCTGTTGAGAACAGCTCTTTATTCTTGGCCCCCAAACTCAATGCTTACTGCAAGGAACAATGGGGAAATGCAGCTATTACTAAGCAATCAGCAAAATTCATGATGACCCACCAAGGACACACTGAGAAGAATACAGGCAATGGAGAAATTAATGGCCCAAAACCAGTGAAGTGACACTGACAAACACTGTAAAACTAGGTGAGGCAATACTATGTCTATTGCTGTGCTTTCAATCTAAATCCACCCAGTTAGTTTAATTGAGAAGGGTGGTAAAAATGGCAGTATTATAGAAATCAGGACACAGCCCAGACTTCTTGATATCTATGGAAGTAGCAATCACAGTACCATTTGCAGCAGCACTGGAAAAGAGATCTTTCTTGAATCTGACTCTGGGACCAAATAATATATTCACCCATTTGTACTGTTGCATATGCCAGCAGTCCCTTATAAAGATGAGCTTAAACAAATAAGGATTTATCGCACTCATAGGTATTCCATTTTGTCATAAGTCCCATGCAGTTGTGTTTTGAAGAGATTCTTTGCTGAGGATCTGCTCATTGCTGCCCTAGCTTTGTGAAAAAATAAAACAGAGAATCACATTGTGGGAATTTTAAAGAGGTACAGTACATAAATGCTAGAATTGATAAGCATGATAATGGCCCTCATCTTTCCCCAGTTCAGAGTCTTATAGCAGGATCCCTAGTACATATCGCCTCTTAGGATCTTGAAAGATGAGAAGTGGAGATTGGTCCTTTGATTGTATTCACACCACTGAATGGAGATATAAAGACAGGTATGTATATGTATATATGAGCATTGGTGGCACAGTGGTTAGAGTACAGTACTGCAGGCTACTTCTGCTAACAGCCAGCTGCCTGCAATTTGGCAGATCAAATCTCACCAGGCTCAAAGTTGACTCAGCCTTCCATTGTTCTGAGGTGGGTAAAATGAGGACCCAGATTATTGGGGGCAATATGCTGACTCTGTAAACCACTTAGAGAGGGCTGTAAAGCACTATAAAGTGGTATATAAATCTAAGTGCTATTGCTATATCAGGATGACATACCTAACAACGTTCCATGGACAAAGTTAACATTCCTGTTCACATAGCTAAGAAAACTATATTTATTACACAGACTGTTGTAAACTGATTTCCATTTACCGTGATCATTCATTCTGCAATTATCTTTTCAATCAATTATGCCCATATGTAGGAATTCCTTTGATAAATAAGTAGAATTTGTACATGCTTTACTGGTGCCATGATTTTAGAAAAAAAGAGAACAGTTTATTTCTAAAATAACACTGGGCAGAAATGGACATAATCTGAAAATAAAGTTTAAGGGTAAAAGCTCCAGTCCATAACAATGAGATTGTAATTGTAACCATATAACAGTCAGCTTATTGTAAGGCAGAAAAAATAACTTATTGGTTTTGCACCATTTTATAAAATAGTAGCTGCATAGAATGAATGAGAAGATTATGCTTTGCATGGTGTCCTGAAGTTCATGAGGATATAGTGACAATAATCATGATGAATGTGCTCTTTATTCCAAGATCTAATTCCCTTTTGACAGAAGGGGATTGATACCTATATAATGACAAATCTACCCACCAATTTATTTATTTCAGGACCTTTCCCATTCTTTTAAGTAGTCACAGAAGACTCTTCTGCCAGAATTGGTCCTGATTTAGAGAAGTGCTTTACTGGTTTGACAGGGACCATGTCTAATATACCACATATAAGCAATTTGGTTACATGCCAATGAATCAAAAAATATAACAGGACTCAATGAGCCCAAGGTTGCATCATGTTTCCTCTCATTTCTAGCCATATGACTTCATTTGCTAGACACTCCATTGTAATGCTTTAAAAGAGTTATCTGTGCTTAGGTAGTTTTCAAAAGAATATTTGTATTCAACAACTACAACATTCTGGCAGGAGGACTAGAGAATCAACTTAATTGTTTGGAATACTGCAAAAAGATACAAAGCATTAGCTCAGGGATGGTTTGTGCTGTGTTGTAGCAATACACACAGCAACCTCAATTCTTAACAATGCTATTGTTTTTATGTTTTTGTGTTACCTATATTCCATCTTTCTGTACAATTAGCAGGCTTCTCATGGATGACAAACTCTTATAATTGGGTTTACGGGGTAGAGAGTCTACTTTTTTAAAAATTCCTGAGCAGGACAGATTATGCATTTTTGGAACCGATATCTAAATGCATGAACAATGGATGAAGGTAGATGGCTCAAAATTTAGACTAAATCCAGAAAAGGTGGAGATATTTTGTGCTTGACGATTCTGGGATTCCAGAAACTGAGTGTCTGCTTTAAATGGAGTTGCATTCTCTTCCATTCTTTGCCACATTAACTTAGCTTCAAGATTTTGCTTCAGTTCTAGAAGGGTGACTGATGCGTAGATATTTGTTTCAAATGGGAGATTATAGATTCAAAAACAGAACAATTCAATTTGATTTGGGGTTTGTACTTCAAGATATGAAGGTAAACTGTTTTGATCTGAGTTCCTTTGAAATACTTTTTTTACAAGACATGCGTCTATAGGTGTTAGTTGAAAATCAAGAAGACTCTTCTCTCCTCTCCATTTCACCTCACCTTATCACACCTTACCTTATTGCAGGGGTCTCCAACCTTGGCAACTTTAAGACTTGTGGACTTCAAAGCTGGCTGAGGAATTCTGGGAGTTGAAGTCCATAAGTCTTAAAGTTGCCAAGGTTGGAGACCGCTGCCTTGCTGTATCTTACCCTAACTTATTTTATCATTTTATCTTACTTTGTCTTATCTTGATTTTGTTTTATTTTGACAGAAGAGAGTTTAAATAGCAGGGGTAGTAGAATAAAAATTTCAAATGATTTAACTCTGTCAATTTCATAACATCAAGGTTTTCATCACATTACTTCTTAAAAATATTATTTTCCACCACTTTTAAGGCGAGATAGGGATAAGGCAGTGGTGGGATTCGAATTTTTTTACTACCGGTTCTGTGAGTGTGGCTTGGTGGGTGTGGCAGAGGAAGGATACTGTAAAATCTCCAGTCAGATGTGGTATTTGCTGTTTTTCCGAACTACTCAAAATGTCCACTACTGGTTCTCCAGAACTGATCAGAACCTGCTGAATACCACCTCTGGGATAAGGAAACACCCCAGCTTCTGGATGGTCCAGCAAAGTGTTCAGCCTATAGAATGGAATGATCTTGTGTCTTTTTTAAGGCTGGAAGGTTAGGGGAGTCATCTAACTCAGGAAGAAAGGAGTTGCAAAGCTTGGCCAACCAGAGAAAAGGATATAATCAGGCCTCTGTTTTGGAGACCCAAGGGTAAAATTGTTATCCTCTTTGCTTTGATCTCTAATGTTGTTCAGGTATTTGACAGCAAAAGTACCTTTGTCTAATATTGTTTACTGAGAAGCAAGACAAATTTCAGCAACACAAATATTTGCACAAATATTAAGGTAGTTTCTTGAAAGACTGTGAAACAATGAGAATATAAATGGGGCCAAGATTGTATTGAAGGTGAAATGAGGAAATGAAAGACATACAATTTAAGCCCTTTTTGTGAAAAATTTGCTTCCTATTAATATAATTCAACTAAATTCTATTCAAAGAGATTTCTGTGTCACTATGCAATTAGCTTTTCCTTTTTGTACATTTCAAATTTTGCTACATGATTCTTCTTTTGCAATATATATATATATATGGCCTTCAGCTTTGTTCGGGTATTTTCCCACGTCATAGTAGTGGTGCTTTTAAAGTTGTAGCAACGTTTCAGCAGAATCTCATCTGCCATCATCAGGCTTCTTCAGAAGCCTGATGATGACAGATGAGATTCTGCTGAAACGCTTGCTAACTTAAAAGCACCACTACTATGACGTGGGAAATCTCCAACAAAGCGAAGCCATACATGTAAGTACCATGAAAACTTAAGAATATATATATATATATATATATATATATATATATATATATATATATATATGTGGATCTTTGGTTATTCGGGTTCTCTCCCGCGTAAGATTCAAAGTATCTAGGCAACGTTTCGGCGAGGTCCCACTCGCCATCTTCAGGCTGGTGCTTTCGGCTTAGTGCCAGTGCAAGCAGTGTGTGACCGGAGCTGCCATCTCTCTATATACAAGTGGTGGGGATGGTGTGCTGGGCTGGTTGGCTGTGCTGCAGCCTCTTGATTGGTTGATGGAGTTGATGTTGGTATAATGGGCTGTGTAATGGCCTTTTGTTGTAGAGATATCCTGGATCTTGTGCTGTCATCTCCTGGGTCGTTAGCCTCTTGTGTTTTAACGGCTTGGGTAATGGGTTGTGTGATGGGCTTGTGAGTTCTTTTGTTGTGGTATCCTGGGTCTTGCGTTGTAATCTCCTGGGTCGTTTGTGTTTTGATCTCTTTTTGATTAGCCTCCTGTGTAGTAACAGCTTGGGTAATGGGTTGTGTGATGACCTTGTGAGATTTATTGCTGTGGTATCCTTGGTCTTGTGCTGTGATATCCTGGGTCATTTGCTGTGTTGTGACTTCTTGAGTTCTTGAGGTGTAGTTTCTTGAGTTTTCTGATGTGATGTCCTGAGCGGGTGGCTGTGATGTAGCATTTTGGGTTTTTAATATGGCTTTGAGTTTGGGGTCTGGGTCTGTGTTCGTTTGGCTTTGAGTTCGTGGTCGTGCCACATCTTCATGGTGGGGTCAGTTCGCTTCATGTATGGTTCAGAGGAGTTTGAAGTGGGTAGTGATGCAGCTGCAGTGCGGCTTCTGGTCTGTGGTCGTGTCTCATCTGTGTGGGTGTGAGTCTGATTTTTACGTGGAAGTGTGGTGGTGGCATCTTGTGTGGCCCTCATGGGTGTGGGTCTGGTGTCATTTATCATGTTGGGTACTCGTCTGTTCATGAGGGCGGGTTTCCAAATGGCTGGTAAGCGGGAGGTGTCATCTCTTTTATTCATGCTGTGTGGGCGTTTTTCTATCTCTATGGCTTCTCTGATTATTCTACTGCTGTGGTGTTCAGTTTTGGCGATAGTTCTGGTATTTTTAAGGTCAATCTCATGTCCTGTGGCTTTGAGGTGTTGGACCAGGGAAGAGGTTGGTTCTTCTTTTTGATTGAGTTCTTATGTTCTTCAACACGTGCACTTATTCTTCTGTTAGTTTGTCCAATGTATGTGGTGAGGCAGGCAGTGCAGGGGATTTCATATACTCCTTGGTTTTCTAACTCGATTTTGTCTTTAGGTTTCTTAGGATGGTGGATATTTTTCTGTTTGTGCAGAATGCTGTTTTAATGTTGTGTTTTTGGAGGATCTTGCTGATTTTGTCTGTAGTGCCTTTTATATATGGGAGGAGGGCTTTGCCGTTCTCTTGTTCTCTGTCTTGGATTTTGGTTGGGGTTTCTTTTTGGATTAGGTGGGTGATCTTCTTTCTTTGAAATCCATTGGCTGTTAGTACGTTGGTGAGAGTGTTTAGTTCGGTTTTAGGTGTTGTTCATCAGCTAAGCATTTTGTTCTGGAGATGAGTGTCTCAGCTACGGAATTGATCTGTGCTGGGTGGTGGTGTGAGAGTGCGTGTAGATAGCGGTTTGTATGTGTTTTCTTTTGGTAGATGGTGTGTCCTAGGGAGCCATTGGGTTTTTGTATACCAAGACATCTAGGAAGGGAAGTTGATTGTTAGCTTCTGTTTCCATGGTGAATTGTATTTTGGGGTGTAGGCTGTTGAGGTGTGTGAGGAAGTTGTTCAGTTTTTCTTTCCCGTGTGGCCAGATTATGAAGGTGTCATCTACGTATCTGAGCCAGAGTTTGGGTTTGTGATCATATTTTTCTAGAGCTTGTGTTTCAAAGTGTTCCATGTAGAGGTTTGCGATGACAGGTGAGAGGGTGATCCCATGGGTGCTCCTTCTATTTGTTTGTATTTTTGTCCATTGTAGGTGAAGTATGTATTGGATAGACAGTGGTTGGTCAGATCTAGGATGTGCTTGGGGGGTTGTATTTGTTTTGGATGGCTGTCAAGGCTTCTTTTATTGGCACTTGGGTGAAGAGGGATATGACATCGAAGCTAACTAGTAGGTCGCTGGGTTGTAAGTTTTGTTTCTTTATGATCTCGATGAACTGGAATGAGTTTCTTACATGTGAGTTGATGGATTCTGCATAGGGCTGTAGTTGTTTGGCGAGAAATTTGGCTAGGTTTTGTAGAGGTGAGCCTATGGAGCTGACTATTGGTCTAAGTGGAGTTTCTTCTTTGTGTATCTTGGGGAGACCATAAAGCTTAGGGCATCTGGATGATTTCTCTCTGGGTATGATTCTTTGCTGGATTTCTTCACTGATGGGGAGGCTTTTATTTTGGATCTGGTGGTTTTTTCTAGGTAGGTGGTGGGGTCTGTCTTTAGGGGTTTGTATGTGGGGTCTAGGAGTAGGTTGGTTAACTTGGTTTGGTAGTCAGATGTGTTTCATAACCACTGTTGCGTTGCCCTTGTCTGCTGGTAGGATTATTATGCTGGTGTCTTCTTTCAGGTTACGTAGTGCAGTTTGTTCTTCTTTGGATAAGTTGCTTTTGGGTGGTTTGCTAGTGCAGAGGATGTTGGTGATTTCGAGTCTGATTCTATTAGCCTCATCAGGGTTGGTTTTGGTCAGGCTGGTTTCAACTCCGCATATGATGGTTTCTGTGGGGATGTGTTTGGGAGCAACAGCAAAGTTGAATCCTTTTGAAAGGACCTTGGTTTCGGCTTCGGTGAGGATCTTGTCTGAGATGTTGTGCACTGTTTGTTTCATGTGTGGCTGTGATGGGGGAGTTGGTTTCTGGCATTGTTGTAGTTTTCTGAGTTTGTTGGTGTGTGTGTCTGTCTTGAGGGTGGTCTGTGTTTCGGCTCTCCAGACAGCGAGTTGTTTGGTTTGTCCCAAAGTAAGGGTGAATCTTGTTGCTGAGTCTGAGGTGAAGTGTAAGAAGATGTTTGTTGATTTGGTCTAGGAGAAATCTTTTTGTGTGAAGTTCATTTCTAATTAGGGCCAATTCTGTTCTTTTTAGGATGCGTTTGGTGGCTGCTGTGTTGGTGTGGAATTTCAATTGGAAGCTTGTGGGAATTAAATTTTGATCTCGGCAGTTGCATAGGAATGCGAGGTCACATAAAATGGAAGCTCTTTGGACTTCAAGTTTTTCATAAGTCCTGGTCAGATGGTGGGTTTCCTCCCGTAGAGGTGCAATATTTGTTTTCTGAGGTTCTCGCGGTATTTGTATGTGGATCTTTGGTTATTCGGGTTCTCTCCCGCGTAAGATTCAAAGTATCTAGGCAACGTTTCGGCGAGGTCCCACTCGCCATCTTCAGGCTGGTGCTTTCGGCTTAGTGCCAGTGCAAGCAGTGTGTGACCGGAGCTGCCATCTCTCTATATATACAAGTGGTGGGGGATGGTGTGCTGGGCTGGTTGGCTGTGCTGCAGCCTCTTGATTGGTTGATGGAGTTGATGTTGGTATAATGGGCTGTGTAATGGCCTTTTGTTGTAGAGATATCCTGGATCTTGTGCTGTCATCTCCTGGGTCGTTAGCCTCTTGTGTTTTAACGGCTTGGGTAATGGGTTGTGTGATGGGCTTGTGAGTTCTTTTGTTGTGGTATCCTGGGTCTTGCGTTGTAATCTCCTGGGTCGTTTGTGTTTTGATCTCTTTTGATTAGCCTCCTGTGTAGTAACAGCTTGGGTAATGGGTTGTGTGATGACCTTGTGAGATTTATTGCTGTGGTATCCTTGGTCTTGTGCTGTGATATCCTGGGTCATTTGCTGTGTTGTAACTTCTTGAGTTCTTGAGGTGTAGTTTCTTGAGTTTTCTGATGTGATGTCCTGAGCGGGTGGCTGTGATGTAGCATTTTGGGTTTTTAATATGGCTTTGAGTTTGGGGTCTGGGTCTGTGTTCGTTTGGCTTTGAGTTCGTGGTCGTGCCACATCTTCATGGTGGGGGTCAGTTCGCTTCATGTATGGTTCAGAGGAGTTTGAAGTGGGTAGTGATGCAGCTGCAGTGCGGCTTCTGGTCTGTGGTCGTGTCTCATCTGTGTGGGTGTGAGTCTGATTTTTACGTGGAAGTGTGGTGGTGGCATCTTGTGTGGCCCTCATGGGTGTGGGTCTGGTGTCATTTATCATGTTGGGTACTCGTCTGTTCATGAGGGCGGGTTTCCAAATGGCTGGTAAGCGGGAGGTGTCATCTCTTTTATTCATGCTGTGTGGGCGTTTTTCTATCTCTATGGCTTCTCTGATTATTCTGCTGCTGTGGTGTTCAGTTTTGGCGATAGTTCTGGTATTTTTAAGGTCAATCTCATGTCCTGTGGCTTTGAGGTGTTGGACCAGGGAAGAGGTTGGTTCTTCTTTTTGATTGAGTTCTTATGTTCTTCAACGCGTGCACTTATTCTTCTGTTAGTTTGTCCAATGTATGTGGTGAGGCAGGCAGTGCAGGGATTTCATATACTCCTTGGTTTTCTAACTCGATTTTGTCTTTAGGGTTTCTTAGGATGGTGGATATTTTTCTGTTTGTGCAGAATGCTGTTTTAATGTTGTGTTTTTGGAGGATCTTGCTGATTTTGTCTGTAGTGCCTTTTATATATGGGAACGGCTTTGCCGTTCTCTTGCTCTCTGTCTTGGATTTTGGTTGGGGTTTCTTTTTGGATTAGGTGGGTGATCTTCTTTCTTTGAAATCCATTGGCTGTTAGTACATTGGTGAGAGTGTTTAGTTCGGTTTTTAGGTGTTGTTCATCAGCTAAGCATTTTGTTCTGGAGATGAGTGTCTCAGCTACGGAATTGATCTGTGCTGGGTGGTGGTGTGAGAGTGCGTGTAGATAGCGGTTTGTATGTGTTTTCTTTTGGTAGATGGTGTGTCCTAGGGAGCCATTGGGTTTTTTGTATACCAAGACATCTAGGAAGGGAAGTTGATTGTTAGCTTCTGTTTCCAGCAGCTTGGCTGTGTTCTGATTGGTTGGGGGATTGGCCATGTTCTGATTGGCTGGAGGTGTGTTCTGTTCAGGTGGGGGCTTGGTTGTGCTCAGGTTGGTTTTAGTTACTGGGGGATTTGAGCTGGTGAGCTGTGATCTTGCTGTTTGGTCGCATGTAGGCTGTTGAGGTGTGTGAGGAAAACTGAACAACTTCCTCACACACCTCAACAGCCTACACCCCAAAATACAATTCACCATGGAAACAGCAGCTTCTCATGTAAAAAACTCATACCACTTCTTGGAAATGATCAAAGATCTACACGTGGAGCAAGAAGATCTGCTTGTAAGTTTTGACGTGGTTTCACTATTCACTCAAGTCCCGATAAAAGAGACCCTTGAAATCATCAAAAATAAATACCAACCAGCTAAACACCTCATGGAACTAACAGAACACTGCTTAACCAACACATATTTCATATACAAAGGACAAAGATACAAACAAATAGAAGGAGCTCCCATGGGATCACCACTGTCACCTGTCATTGCAAACCTGTTCATGGAAGAATTCGAATCCAGAGCCCTGGCCAATGCCATCCTCAAACCCAAACTATGGTTAAGATACATCGATGACACATTCGTGATTTGGCCCCATGGACAAGAAAACCTAAACAATTTCCTAACACACCTAAACAGCGCACACCCCAAAATCAAGTTCACCATGGAAACAGAAACAAACAAACAACTACCATTCCTAGATGTACTAATCTACAAAAAACAGATGGCACACTAGGACACACCATATACCAGAAGAAAACCCACACCAACCGCTACCTCAACGCCCAATCCCACCACCACCCAGCACAGATAAACTCCGTGGCTAAAACACTAATTACCAGAACCAAACGCCTGGCAGACAAGACACACATTAAGACTGAACTATGCACCCTGACTAAAGTACTGACAGCCAACGGCTTCCACAAAAGCAAAATCACCAGCTTGATCCACAAAAACACACTGAAACATAATAGAGACCCAGAAGATGAACAGACCTATGGAACAGCTGTCCTGCCCTACATAAGAGGTACTACAGACAAAATTAGTAAGGTACTACACAGACATCACATCAGGACTGCCTTCAAAACAGACAGAAAAATAGCAGCCATCCTTAGCAACCCCAAAGATAAAATTGACCTGGAAAACCAAGGCATATACGAAGTCCCCTGTGCATCATGCCCGGCCACATACATTGGACAGACCAATAGAAGAATAAGCACCCGCCTGGATGAACACAAAAATGCAGTCAAAAAGCTGGAACACACTTCCTCACTAGTCCAACACATGGAAGCCACAGGTCATAGCATCAACTTCAATGGCACCAAAACCCTGGCCACTATAGAAAACCCTAATCACAGAATCATCAGAGAAGCCATAGAGATTGAAAAAAGACCAGAAAGCATGAATAGAAGAGATGATTCCACCAGGCTGTCAATCATTTGGAAGCCTGCACTCACAAACAAAAAATCTCCACACCACAAGCCAGGCAAACACCTGGGCACAAACAGATCCCCCTGATACCTCCAGCTCAAACACATCCCAACCAGGCACCCAGATGAAACCCAGCTTCCTAACTAATGATAGCCGTCCATTTACCCGAAGCCAAGCTGCACTAAAGACCTCCATTAAAGCAACACAATGCTGCCAGCCAATCAAGATACAAAAAGAGCCAAAAAACAGACAGAAGATATTAGAGACACCAATCAAGCAGAACACAGCAAACTCCGAGACCAATAAACACAGACCAAGACTCCCAACCAATCAGGATGAAGAAAAAACCATTCTGGCACAACAATAGGCTGCCCCAAATTCAAATCTGAAACCACTGTAAAAGTCTGACTCACAGATGGACACAATACAGAAGCCTGATGATGGCAGATGAGATTCTGCTGAAACGTTGCTACAACTTTAAAAGAACAACTACAATGACGTGGGAAAATACCCGAACCAAGCGAACACCATACATGTAAGTACCAAAACTTAAGAAAATATATATATATATATATATATATATATATATATATATATATATATATATATATATATATATATATATATATATATATATATATATATATATATATATGCATATATAAATGTGTATTTTAAAAGAAGTTGGTTGCAAATGTGCATATAATTAGGCAAGACCTAAAATCAGCCAAGGTGACATTGAAGATGGCCTTTTCTTTTTCTTTTTGCTGATGGATAGACAGCCTTTGGAATAGGCAGGCTTTTGAATAGAGGTCCTCTTTAAAGCAGGGCACATAGTCAACCCATTGCTCTCTCATATTCTTTTCCATTTTATAAGCAAAGAATTATTGAAGGGAGCTAGAAAGTCACATTTCAGACTGAATATAGATCAGCCCAAATTGATCATTCCCTACAGTGATGATTGACATTGGTCTTTGAGTAAATTATACCCTTGTATTTAACTTGCAGCTCAGTTGGCCTAGTAAGTGGTTAGTGAAACAAAAGGCAGAGACTTTCTTAGAAAGAAACATTTAAAATGACTGTTACATCCAATTCATTGTTAACACGAGACTCATCAGCTGATTCAATCATCTAATGCCATTTAACACCTGAAAATGAACTGTATTCTCATGTGAAACATTTAATGCTTAACATTTTATAAATGTCTTTTTTTAAGGAGAATGTTTTAATTTTAGCTTTATACGTTAATAGAAAATATTGGAATGAATGTTTCAAAATAAGATTAAATATCTGTGGTTCAGTATAGTACCAGGGTATTTCTTCCTTCTTAGAAACCAATTATTTCACTTCTAGTTGCTTTTTATTTGCTATCTAGATTTGCTATTTAGATTAAAGCCAGCACTATTGCCTTATTATTCCATAGTGGTTTTCTTATCATGCCATTTTACTATAAATTTAAGGGTATTAAAAGATTAGCAAAAATCTAATGGAGGACCTTCCTTCTTTTTCTTTTTTCATTTTAATTTGAGTTATTTTGCAGTATGGATCTTATCATTAGACATACTGATGGTTTAGAAACAGGATAGTAAGAGGTAGTGGCAAGGATTGGCCAGAGCTATATATGCCATATGGCCAAATCTATACTTACTGTGCAAGCTTGTTGTTTATTAGTCTGGCTGAGGGTGTTGTTTTTTTCAGTTCTGAAGTATGGCTCAACTACTTTTCTGGTGAGTTTCCTTAAATGTATGCTTCCCATGATTGATTGGGCTAATAGAAAGCATTAGAATCTGTTAGAACTTTCCAGATGTATTGGGATTCCAGGTCCCAGAGTGTCCCACTGATTTGGGAATTATAATCCCAATACAACAGGTTGGTATCAGGTTGGGAAACGGTGGTCTACATAGACATTTTGGAAGTTCAACAATGTTTATTATAGCAATTACAACCCTAAAACAATTGCTACCTCCCTTTTTTATACACTTGTTCATATTTGTTTCTTTCAATTACATGGCAAATATCAGTGCTGTGAACCAGTCTACAACATATACTATATGATTCAGTGGTGGGATTCAATTTTTTTTACTACCGGTTCTGTGGGCATGGCTTGGTGGGCATGGCAGGGAAAGGATACTGTAAAATCTCCAGTCAGAAGTGGTATTTGTCGGTTCTCTGAACTACTCAAAATTTCCGCTACTGGTTCTACAGAACTGGTCAGAACCTGCTGTATACCACCTCTGGTATGATTACATATCATTTCAAGTCAGAATAAGATAAACAGATGAACAAATCTGCTTATACAGAAATCAGCAGTTATAGAAAAATGTATGTGGCACCATATGTCTTTGCTATGTGATCTCTGGATGCTTATGGTGCAACCAGGAACCGAAAAAGAGAATATTAGTCACGAGGAGCAAGAAATAAAGAAGTCACCATCCTCATCATGAATGGATACATGGTAGAGAGAAGTTCAAAAGGCTTTTTAAATGCATTCA
Source organism: Notechis scutatus (assembly GCF_049901735.1). Taxonomy (NCBI): domain Eukaryota; kingdom Metazoa; phylum Chordata; class Lepidosauria; order Squamata; family Elapidae; genus Notechis; species Notechis scutatus. The sequence goes on along the minus strand of NC_142011.1, from coordinate 51,417,923 downwards.
AAACCCACTTTTTGTCTTTGAAAATCATTTCTCATGAAAATTCATCTGAGTAATAACCTATAATTAGTTTTTCTTTTTAGTCACTTTATGAAATGCAAGTCTCTAAGATCCAATATAAGATAACATTAAAATAATTAAAATGCAACAATTAACTAGGCAGCTCTGTTCGAAACTACAGTGCCTTGAAACCATTTCTCTGAAAAAAAAGATGCTTCATTACACATATTTCACATGGAATATATTGTATTCATATGTATATTGCATGGCTTGTTTCTTTGACTTATAAAAATCTACAAAATAAAAAGCAGTTTTCATTTTAAAAAAAACTGATACACTACAATGCAGAGATTTCAAAACTGACCTGCCTTGGATTTTGTGTCATCCTCTATAATTCCCATGATTGTGTGCTGTTCCAATATGAGGAAATAACAAAAAATAAAAATAAAAGAAATCATAGGCTTTCAAGATCAAAGTAGAAGTTCATTTCCTCAACAAAATCCATGCAGCCATTTCCCAGTATGATGCAGATATCAAGTGCACCTACTGGTCAGACCATGGTGCATATCTGGGTCTTTTTTATGTATTTTTTAAATATTGAAAAGTGGACACCGTGGAGGAAAAAGGAAAAAAAAGTCGGTACTTTTGGGGAAAGTACGTCGGTACATTTGGGGAAAATTTAGCATTTGTGCAAGGCACAAAATAAAATCATAGTGGGTGAGGATTTGTTTGCTTAGGCATACAGTTTTTTCCCCTCCCTTTTCCATAAGAACAAACAAATGTGAAATGACTGTATGTAACAACTGCAGGTTGTGGTGTATCAGTCCGAAATGTGGAACAAACATCCAAGCCTGGAGGGGAGTAAGGAGTGGATTGCTTTGCTTGAGCAGAGTGGTTGGACCAGGGGTCTCCAACCTTGGCAACTTTAAATCTAGAGGACTTCAACTCCCAGAATTCTGGGAGTTGAAGTCCTCCAGGCTTAAAGTTGCCAAGGTTGGAGACCCCTGCTCTAAAATGAAACCTTCTATTGGATAGGAACATAAAACGGCAACTGTTTCTTTTGGGAGAGATAATCTTATGATGTCTCCTGCAAGCAACATGGCTGCTAATAAAAAATAAGTGAGTTAACAGCCAAGCAAATTATCCCTAATGTTGCACCAAGGGACCTGTTCTTTTTCTGCCCCCTCTTGCTTTGCTTGCTCCCTCTTTATCAGCGTCTCTTCTGCTTTTATTACTGACCCAGTGACTCTGTGCAGGTTGGTAGTTAGGAAATAGGCATTGTATGCTATTGGAGCACCTGGACGAGAGCTTTTTGGCAAAAAAAAGAAGACCTAATTAATAAGCCATTCTTGTTCTCTATTCAAGAACATTCTTCTGGGATGTGCTGCAACACCAAGATTGAACGGTGCTTAATTTGCCAAGGTATCAGAATGCTGCAGAAGAAAGGTGCTGCTATTGAATGCCATTTGCTACTCAGACTGGTTTTTCATGCTGCAGAGCAAGACATTGTTAACTTTCAGATAGAATTTTGCATACAGAATTTGCACCAAAGGGCCATAACCTGTATTTAATATCAAGGCAAAACCCTAGGGATGAAGAAGAAACCATAAAGATCATCAGCACTGAGTATGCTTTACCTCTAAAACAAAATGCTAGCAGTTTGTATTCTTTGTTTCAAGTTTTGAATTTTAAAATATCAAGTCTAATAGTCTTACAAAGGGCTGTCAGTGTACTTTTCCACCAACCAGAAAGGAGCTCTTTCTTAATAAGAAAGGATGAGAGAATGATTTCAGTAGTTAAACTTTCCTTTCCTTTCCTTTCCTTTCCTTTCCTTTCCTTTCCTTTCCTTTCCTTTCCTTTCCTTCTTTCCTTCCTTCCTTCCTTCCTTCCTTCCTTCCTTCCTTCCTTCCTTCCTTCCTTCCTTCCTTCCTTCCTTCCTTCCTTCCTTTTAGATAGTGCCCATTTCAGTCACCAGATAGTATACGATTAAAAACATAAAAACCATATAAAGATACAATAATTCTTGTCTTGATCTTGAATGGTTGAGCCTAAAGTCCCATTTTAATTCTTCTCTCTGGAATGGAGTCAATATTGATGTTGACCATTATCCCCCATGGCAATTTTCTGGCCTGTGACTGTAATAAAGATTGATAGATGATTATCCCCAGGGCAATAAGATTTAAAATATATCATAGGAAAGAAAGGGGGCACAATCATAGATCTTATTCTTGGGAATGGAGTTATTTCAGTGTAGCATCTTGAATTATACCTGGAAATTGCAATCAATGCAATTTACAAAGTAGGAGTATCATATTGACATACCAAGGCATACCATTACTGCCTGTGCCACTGCATTATGGACAAATTGAAGTTTTTCAGTGGTCTTTAAGGACAGCTCTATGGAAATACATTGCAGTAGTCAAGTTGTGAATAGATTAGGACGTGAATGATTGTCTGAAGGGCTTCTTGATTTGGGAAAGGGCACAACTGGCACACCAGGAGAAGTTGTACAAATGCCTTCCTGACATAGTTGCTATCTGCGCATTAAGTCCCCTATCAGTCCCCTGTCCTAGATTGTGTGTCATTGTTGAATGGAGAAGTGTAATGATATCCAAGACTATACCTGGAATATTCCTAATCTAGTTGGCTCTAATATCCATAGCCATTCAGCCTTATTAGAATTGAAACAGAGTTGGTTTGTCCACATCCATGCCCATTCAGTCAAGCAATGGGACAGAGCTTCAACAGCCCTCACTTGGCCAGCCTGGAGTCAATGGATCTAATTGGGGGTATCATCAGTAAATTGATGATATTGATCTCAATTTATCTCAAATGACTTCACCCAGTGTTTTCATGTAGAAGTTGAGCAGGAGAAGAGAAAGCATTGAGCTCTTTGGCATCTCACAAAGCAGAGAATAGAACAGAAACCATTCTTTTTGCACTTTCCTCCTAGCTTAACTTTCAAAAAGTTGATTTTTTTCCTTTACAGTCAAGCTGAAGAAACTTACAGCAACCATGCTCAGCCATACTCCTTCTACAAAATATTTAACAGAAAAACCTGAAGCTTTCATTCAGCTTCAAATTGATGAGTATTCATGATCACATTTGTTCACAGACATATGAATACTTCCTTTTCCCAGTTCCAACTCAGTGTTTCTTTCTAGATAAAATTTCAGCTACATTATTTTTTATTTTACTGTATGTCATGTGTCAGTATATGGCAGTTTAGTGGTTCAGGTACAGAGTCATATAGTTTCCAAGATTTTGTAATCTAATCTACGTTTATAATAAATAGTTTGGTTTTAATTACACAGAAGTGGTTGGCACTAGTTTGTAGTGCTACCTGGTAAAGCAATGGAATATGCTGCAATCTGAGTGAAGGTCTATCAAGTCTTTTGTGGCCAAGTATAATTTCTATGCATCATGAATTAAGTAAGTAAGTAAGTAAGTAAGTAAGGAAGTAAGTAAGGAAGGAAGGAAGGAAGGAAGGAAGGAAGGAAGGAAGGAAGGAAGGAAGGGAAGGGAAGGAAGGACCTCTTTGGCCATTACATTAATCTTTGTCAAGACAATAGGTAGATAAGAAAAAAATGTTTGTGTTATTGAAATAACTGAATTATGGTCAATTGTAAGTTATATGATTGTCAGAAGAAGTTCTTATTTCTTGCCTTGCTTTGGACACAAGTTTTGACCTCATTACTGATAAATTCATGATTAAAAATTGAATAGAAAATTCTCTGGCCTTGACTTTAGAGAGTGGGAAAGGAACATCTCTGTAACAAAATTAGACTATCACATTCAAATCTATGATGAGCCCAGACTTGGAGTACATTTTGAATTACTGAATCTTAAACAAAAAGGGTACTAAAGAGGGAAACCGAAATGATTAGGGCCCAAGACCAATTCCCCTAAAAATTGGAGCAAAAACTGTTTATCTTGAAACAAAGAAGGAAGAATATGATACCCAGAATATGATACATGGCTGTGTACATCACCAATAAAAAGTAATAAATAATAATTCAATAAGAACCACATAATAAAATAAAACAGAAAACAACCCAGGGGTGGGATTCAATTTTTTTAACAACTGGTTCTGTGGGCATGGATTAGATGGTGGGCATGGCTTGGTGGTCATGTTACTGGGCATTGGCTGGTCTGGCTGGATGCGGCCAACTCAATATCACTCACATAGAGGCACGCATTTCCTTGCCTGGCCTCTCAAGACTGTGGGGAATGCTGCAACAGTCGTAAGTGTGAAAAATGGTCATAAGTCACTTTTTCAGTGCCATTGTAACTTTGAATGGTCACTCCACACAAGCAAAGTACCAGCAAAGGAGGGGAAAAAAACTCCAGAGAAGTTCCTGAGACAGGAAGTCTAGTCTTGCCAGGAATGTAATAAGGGTTAACGGAGAGGCAGTTTCTGTAAGCAACACCAGAATGTTTCCTTCCTGCCTTCCTTACAGGATTAGGCCAGTAATTTCTTCTAACAACCGGTTCTCCGAACTGCTTAGAATGTTAACAACCGGTTCTAGCGATAGGTGCGAACTGGTAGAATCCCACCCCTGAAACAACCTAATTCAAAACAACAACATACAAACATATACAAAGTGCTGGGGGAAAAAGTCATCCAATGGGTCATACTTTCCCCAGACCCAATTCTCCAGATGCAATGTCAGAATCAGGTCATTAATGCATTTTAAAAAACAGGAGAGATCAGTGTCAGTCTCATGGGGAATGTAATTGCAAAGGATGGGAACTAAAACAGAGAAGACATACCTCTTGAGTTCCCTCAAATGGCTTTGCCTAAGCAATGGGATCCACCGCCAATCTTATCAACTGTTACTTGAACAGACAGATGCAGAGATAGACAGTCCTTCAAGTAATCTAGCCATGAAGGAAAAACAACACTTTGAATTGTAGCTGGAACACACTGGTAATTGTTACAGCTTGAAGTCTAAAAGTGCTACATAGACATATCATGTATGCCCATAGTACCCACATGCTGCATTCTGGATTAGAAGAAGTTTCAGAGTGGTCATCAAGAGCAATCACAAGTATACTACGTTGCAGTAATCCAGTTGTGAGGTGATTGAGGAATGAGTGACCAGGAATGGGCTATCCTAATCCAAGAGCACAGGATAGAGTTGTGCAAAGGATGTCAGAGCCACAGTTGTCACTCATTGTTCAGAATAACTAAATGGAAGGGATCTTGGAGGTCTTCTGGTCCAACTCCCTGGAAATCTCCTGATCAGGAAACCTGCTGTCCACTGTTCAAGAAACCCTATACCATTTCAGACCAATGGTTGTCCAATCTCTTCTTAAAAACTTCCAGGTTGGAGGATTCATAACTTCTGAAGGCAAGTTGTTCCACTGATTAATTGTTCTAACTGTCAGGAAATTTCTCCTTAGTTCTAGGTTGCTTCTCTTCTTGAATAGTTTCCGTCCATTGTTCTGCCCTTAGGTGCTTTGGAGAATAGCTTGACTCCCTCTTCTTTGTGGCAGGTTGAAGCAGGACCTGTGAGTTCTCTCAAATTGCACTTTGGCCCTGTTTGGTGCAATGCAATCCTATCTAAAATCAATGATGGAAAATCCACAGACTTGGAAATCCCACAGGCATTTACAGATTTTAACACCTTGTTCTACACTGTTAGAAAATGCTTAACTGTATTGCACATTCAATTGTTAACTTTAATTAAATCAGTTGGACTGTTCAATAAGTTCATTTAATTTTGGGAGCTTGTATTTTCTTCAGTACTTTTTTTAAAATCCTAGATTATTGACAGTTCAGTCCACAACTCTAATAGCTGTGTCTGCTTTCTACTCTATGACACTATGATTGATGAGTTTTCTTGACAGCTTTACCTTACTTGCAGGAGGCAAGTCTACCCCAAGCTGTGAAACTGTGAAATGGCCTGCATGTTTACTATTAAAATGTAGAAGAAATCATAGTCCCGTTTAAGGTAGATCCAATCACTTTGACAGGGTTTTTCCCCCTACAATGGAAATGATGATATGGACCTCACTGAGGTTTCCCTCATTGAGCTGTTTTTTTTCCTTGCCTCAGTGTTTTTTCCATCCCATGGAGGAGCTAGAGGAGGTCACAGCTCACAATGAGGCAAAGTCAGATCAAATGGGTCAATCTTGATAAAAACAGTGCCACACCATTGTGATGCAAGTGCCTCTTTTGTATGTGGGCCATGATATCATATCCCAAAGACATAAGTATATCTCATGGCTTTCATCTTTTGATGTAAACAGCAGGAGGCCATAGAGGCCCATGATACAAATCAGTCCTTTGCTAATGTATTCAAACCTTACATAATCCAAGCAGAAGCGCTTGGGCGTGGATCATAGATCTACAGCCTAGAGCTGCCATTGTACAATTTTCCATGCTTTTTCTATTTTCTATCCCTGATGCTTTTGCTGACCCTAATATAGAGAATTCGCCTTGAACACAAGAAAGACACTCCTCTGATCCCAGTTTAATTCACCTGTCAGCTCTCTGAGCAATGCCTATGACATTTCTATGTTTAATTGAGCACCGGTGCCTCCACTAACCTTTCGCAGTAGCGGTCTCAGAAAATGCAACATTTTGCCTATTTCATTGCATTCACTTTATTAAAGTCTGATTCGTCTGAAACTATGTGCTCTCTCAAGAGACTGTATGTATTAGGGAGGGAAGCAACACTGTTTTACTACTAAGATCTGCTTGTTCATCTATAGAATTAGACCTGAGAGGAACTGACATTTCAGTGTCTGAAATGTTACATCTGGGAGTTCTGATAATTAACCACAGCAGTTGCCATGGCTGAACTGGTAATGTTCCAGTTGTACAACATCATGCTTTTAGATTATTTTTGCAGGTTAGAAAAGCAGTTGCAGCTAATGAACAATTCCATTATTCTGTATTTCAGATAGAATGCATAATTCACTTGCCTCAACCTTATGATGTTTGATTAAGGTTCTGAATCGGAGAGCTTGGATGGTTCTATGTAATGTGGCCATTGGAATAGCATTCCCCACCCCCAGAAATATCCACAAGCAATTTGTACCATGATTTCTAGGCTCATTCTGTCTCTGGTCTGTTTGCTAGATTGCCATACTGTTGCTTGAAGCAAGGGCTTACAGTCTGATTACAATTAAAAAAAAAGAAGGAAAAATTATTCTAGTGACCAGAAAACCAGCAAAAAAAAAAAAAAAAAAAAAGCACATCTAATTGGAATGTTCAGACTCTGCACGTTGGTGCAGAATATGCTTTCACATATTCTTCATATGATGATAAAAGCTAACTACAGTATTTATCTGTGTCTCATGCAATAAAAAAAAAATAACATTTTAAATTTTCCCTGGAAGAGTGATACACCCTACCTATATAGTTGTCTCTAACCCAGACAAGAGAAAACAAAACTGAAGGCACTTTCTTCTTTTGCGAAACATAAAAATGAATGCAGTTATACAAATAAGCAAAATAACGGACAGCAGCACCCTCTGATTTATCTGACACAAATGGAAGAGGAGGTCAACGTATTCTCCAAAGCACCTGAAGGTAGGATAAGAAGCAATGGATGGAAACTAATCAAGGAGAGAAGCAACTTAGAACTAAAGAGAAATTTACCGACAGAACAATTAATCAGTGGAACAACTTGCCTCCAGAAGTTGTGGGTTTTAAAGAAGAGACTGGACAGCCATTTGTCTGAAATGATATAGGGCTTCTTGACTAAGCAAGGGGTTGGATTAGAAGACCTCCAAGATCCCTTCCAACTCTGTTGTTATTGTTGTTGTGGTGGTGGTTGCTGTTATTGTTAAATGAAGAGCTCATCCATCACTGGTTACTGCTTCTATTCATGGTAAGGTCGGTTTTGAGAGGGCAGCTGGCATTAAGCACATGTATGAGAATCATTTTTACCTGACTTGGACTAGCTCCCTTGGGCACATGTACATATAGAGCAAGCCAGAGAGCATATGTTCATTCCATCATCTGTACTTGATCTTCCAGAATTGATTTCTTGGCAGAGAGAGAAGCCCTCAGTGGAATTTCTGAGCCACCTTCCCTCCCACAGATCTCTAAGCATCCTAATTATTATCTGCTGCATGCATTATTTATTGAGAACAGATGTTCATGTTTAAAGAGTGTTAAGAGGATATCCTTTGCTAATCAATTTATTTTAACTGGTTTATGTATTTACTGCAAACAGAATTTGGACTTTAGCTGCCATTTTTAATTACCTCCTACTCATTTCAGTGATGTGTTAATTAAAGAAGCTGTCCAACCACATTTGGTGCCACATGGGAGCAATTTCTGGTAGTTTAGGAAACTTTCTGATCCTAAAAAAATTTCTCCCACTTTATTATTGGTTGCCAATGTTGCAAAAATTGTGTAAGTGGGAAGAAGGGCTGACCGTAAACTCTACAAAGCCACAACATTTTTTTTTTAAAAAAAGACTGTGTTTACTCAGGTTTCAAATAAACCATAGCTCTGCCAGAATAAATTAATTTTGTCTAGAGTACAGTCAATATGGGATCATAGATGCCTGGAACTGCTTTAAACTGTCTCAGAGTTGTTGTCTGAAATAGTCATAGGTTAGTCACGGGTTTTGTAATTTAAATTAAGGTTTTAAAATTCTGATAGTTACACCATGAAATGTGGTAATGCAGGGGAGGGAAGACCTAGACAAACATAACCATATTAACAGCCTAAAATAATTTATTTTTAGTACAGACCTAGAAAAGAAAACATACGTTGCCAGCAACAATTTCCATCTAAAAACGTATGGATATTAACTACTGATCCTTGTGGACGATTACAATTCTTTCTCACATACTTTCAGAATAAACTTGAGTTTGTTTGCTAGCTAGTTAATAATTCTTCATAGTTTTGGCTTTGCAAAACCCTAATAGTCAGATAGTCCTTGACTTACAACAGTTCATTTAGTGTCTGTTTAAAGTTATAGCACTGAAAAAAGTGACTTATGACCATTTTTCACACTTATGACCATTGCAGCATCCTTATGGTCATGTGATCAAAATTCAGATGCTTGGCAACTGATTGATATTTCTGATAGTTGCAGCATCCCAGGATCATGTAATCACCTTTGGCAACCATCTGATGAGCAAAGTCAATGAGGAACCCAAATGTCGGGCTCCGTTAGGGATGATAGATGATCTGAGCCCATCAGCACATTTGCAGAATGATAGATGCTTCTGGGTAATTGTGACAGCTGCAGCATCAGAGAATTATGACGTGCGAGGGGACATTAAAAACCCTTGAAACCCGCTTTCTGCTCTGCATGGTGGTTTGTGGTTTGTGTGCAAATCTGCAAGTTTTCAAAGACCGTCTGAGACCAAATTCATTTACTTAACGACTGTCTTGTTTAACAACAAAATATTTGGGCTCAATCGCTGTCATAAGTCAAGGACTATCTGTATGGTGTTCATATAATCATACACTTCTGAAGTAGTTGTGCAACATGGGATATTGGAATACGGGCTGAAAGTAATATTGGCTTTTGGATCAAACTTTATTTCCATCTGTGGTGTTTGGATCAGGTTTAAGCCACTAAACAGTAAGTGAACTTCACCAGATTAAAAATGAATAAATGTGTCAGGACTCCAACAAATCCACCCCCATTCAAATCATAAGTCTCTATCTGTATGTTTCAGAGAAAATAAAATTGATTTATTAGAAGTGGCCATGTTGGTGTTAGCTGGATGCAGCTGATACTAAAATACATCATTCATTTCCCCCTTGACCCTGGTCTTCCCCCCACCACCTGGATGTGTATTCTGCAATGGGAGAAGTGCTTGTTTGAAGACTTTTTTTTAAGAATTAGGTATGACAGCCACTTCTCTGTGCCCTGCCTATCTCTGATGGTTGTGTTCTACCATAGCAGAATTCTGCTACTGCTTTTGCCAGCAAGCCACAAACCAGACTGAATTAAATATGGGTGGGTCCTTCCCAAGATGGGGGAATGTTTGCCGATTCAAAGACTGACTTGACCCTGAACAAAGAAACAAAGACCCAAACAGATATAAATCTGATAGAAGAAATAGGAAGACATTTCACCCTCCCAGGATGAAATTTTAAAGTGGCTATTTTAAAACAAGTAAACTTCACTCTAAACAGATGAAGTACAATTTCTCAAGAGGCTCAGCAATATCTCATCTAACTTGATGGTGATATGGATAGTGAGAACCCATTTTAAGCATTGGGTGGTGCAGGGTCTCATATTTTCTTAGGTTTGTGTTGATCATTTGCCAAATCAAGCAAGGTGAATAGTTGTTGGGAATTGGAGACTTCTGACATATCACCCAAAACATCAAGGCATGTCACTATTGGCACACATGCCATAGGTTTGCCATTACTGGTTTATACCTTAATAAATGTATTAATCTTTAAGATGTCACTAATCTCTTTTTGTTAGAGCATATTAAATTCCTAGCAATTTGAAAAAAAGTAATAATATGCCTTATTTATAAGGCAGCTATAACATACTTTCTACCAAATAAAAAATTGAGTTCATAAAATCAACACATAGAATATCGATACAGCAACTAATGTTCTACCTATTTTGCCAGCATTACATATACAAGGGAAGTGAACCTCAAAACTAAAAACATTCAAAACTCATCATTGTTGAGACCTTCTAAAATGTATCACCTGAAAATTCTGTTGAAGAACTAGAGGATCATTCAGGTTTATGTTTTGTCATTATTTTTAAGTTCTGTTTGGAAAATATTCAAAGAACAGGAGAAAAGGGATGGGGAAAGTAAATAGATGACAGCATAAGTATTGAAAAACAATGAGTGAAAGAAGGTGATCTCAGCCCACTGCCTAGTTAAGTTGAAATGCTTAAAAGGTAAGTCTATTTGATATTGTTAAAATGGGATTTAATTAAACTACTTCAGTGTAATTGGCTTGGAATCAACGTAAGAGTAAAAAGAATAAAGTTGAATGTAAAAGTTTCTTCTTAAAGAACACACAACTTTTTTTCTTCCATAAAATGGAGCAAGGAGAGATTTAGTATCTGATACTAATTTCCAGAAGAACTGCTACTTCATCTTCCTCATTGTCTGGAAGTTTACAGAGTGTTAGGGTCAAACAAGGCATGAATCTGAGACCAAAGAAAGAAAGAGTGAGCTATACTCTGCTAAGGAAAGAGAAATGTCTCAATAGAAGGTCATAAATCTCTCTTTAAGTGTAGCTGTACAGTAGTCCTAGACTACTAAAAGAGTGGAAAAATGAAGCAGTAGAAAGAAGACAGAAAAGAGGCAAATGCAATTTTAGGCTTCATCAATAGATTATGTGTAACAAGAGGAAATAATTCTTTTTCTCCCTTTTGAATTGGCAAGACTGCATCCTGAATTCTCTTTCCAACCCAGTTCTTGGTACAGAATTTTAAAAAAAAAAATCAGCAAAGTACAACAAAGGTAAACCGGAAGTAAGAAACTAAATCTTTTGAAAAGAGATTAAAGAACAGGCTAGGTTTAACCTTGAGAAAAGATGATTGGAGTGTGATAGCATTCTAATATATTAATTGGTTATTTGGATTTGGATATTCTTCATATATCCAAAGGAGAGGGGAGATCACACAAAGGACAACTCCTGTATTGTCTTAGAGCTCAAGACATGGATTAGCTAGCATTAGAGAAAGTTAGAGAAAGATAGATTCCAACTGAACAGTGAAACAAATGACAGCCAGAGATTTAGATTCTCTGCTTCTGAATGGCTTGAAGACGAGATTACTAGCCTTGTCGGGGATGCTCTGAGAAGGGCTTAGGCCAGGGATCGGGGTGAAAATCAAAATTTTTCTCTAGCGGTTCTGGGCATGACTTGGTGGGCATGGCTTGGTGGGACTCAGTCTCTAAAAGGACACAGGTGGGTGGGCGTGGCCAACCAATTTAAATTGTCCCTACCACCTCTCCGAACTGATTCAAATCATCCCTATCACCTCTCCCAAGGTGGTGCAAGATTTCACCCCTGCCAGGGATCCAACTAGTCTTTTTCTAGCTCTTCTAGATTCAGTGAGAGGCTTCTCCAGAATGCTTCTGCACAGAGGAGAAAATGTTTGAAGGGATTTATCCTAAAGTGATGCTGACTGAAGCCTCTGTATGGATAAGAATGCAAGCAGAACTAGGACCAAATATTCCATAATGACATCTCATGCATGCAATTTTACTTTCCCCCATGCAAGCCCTGCTCTATTTCACATTTTAAAATAACTGGATAAATGAAATATTATCCCTCTGTAAGACTCCTTAGAAGAGTCAATTTTCGGGAGTATAATTTGCATTTAATTCTGCCAAGCTACACAGAAATTATTGGCAATTTCCTTCTTTTTAAAAAAGAAAATTTAAAGGTTAGAGCTCTTACTGTGTAAATACTCAGCTGGAATTTAATTGGCTTTGCTGAAGGACTGCAGAAGCTCCAGAATGTTGTGAGAACCAAGAACCATTGTGCCAATCCTAGATCAGGATAAATATCATGTGCAGATGGGGCCTTTAGGCATTTAATGGGGAATAATGTATTGGACTCTCACTTCCCATTTGGATCTGACAAACATCAAATTGTTCCATAAATACATGTTTCACTGACAAAAAAACAACAACAACCTATCCAGAGCTTTGCCATTTTCAATCTTCTCAGTAGGGCTGCTGCACATTGTAGTTGATCAAGGAAAATGCAATTATTCTTTTATAAAGCCAGACTGAAGGGACAAACAAGATACATAATTATTCTAGGGTTTTTGTTTTTTTAATACTGTGCAAAGATAGCTTTCCCAGTTTGGGTTGCTTAAATCAAAGCATAATTAATGGCCTGATTTTCAGTTCAAGCCTCCTACTGTTTCTACTCAGACTAGGAAAAATATGAAAACTTGGCCAATTGTGTATGGCTCTACCACTTGACCTGCAAAGCTTGCATTCTGACATTTTCATCAGAAAGCTATTTTCTATTATTTAAAGTCTAATCCAGATGAAATAACATGGATGGATATACTGTAAATGCCTCACATGAAATGACCAGTCTGATGCCACATGAAATGAAGGAAAAGCTACAGCTAGATTCATAGCCTTTAGCTACAGTTAGTTATCCTTGTTCATCAGTCTCACATCCTACCTTAGAACACCTCAGGCAATGCACCAGTGCTCTGGCTGAGCCATCGACCCACCCCCCAAAAAAAATTCAGAAGGAGGGAGAACATCAAGAAGCAATTGGACCCGTATCCTACATTTCAAATATAAAGGACATATATAGTAAGTGGAAAGACAGACTGGTCCCTAAAGGGGTGTATAGAAAGTTGTCACATAACTGTAAAGAAGACATTAGGAAAGTTGATTTTGAGTGAATGTGAATGCACATGTGTCTGTAATTCTTGCCTAACACTAATCAGGATATTTTTGTGAGAATCTGATCAGGCATAGTGCACATATGTTTCTTCTCTCTGTGTGTATGTTTATGCATGTACAATGGAAAGTATAGGGTGGCTACATGGATTTATCAAGAACAAGTCTTGCCAATCTCTCCTTTTTTAATTAGAGAGCTTCCTCGGTAAAATGTGGAATGTGACAGATGTAGTATATCTTGATTTTTGAAGAAGTTCCCTGTGACAATTCTGATTAGCAGGGGAATCAAGCATGGACTAGATGGCATAAGAATCAAATGGATACATAGCTGATTTGAAATTCATACTCAGATTGTTCATCCTTATCAAACTGAAATGAGGTATTGAATGGGATATAATCCTGAGCTCTGCATGTGTCAAAATACATGAAAGAAAATAATAGAATGAAATTTAACAAAAGGAAATGCGATGCTCTTTATTTTATTTTTATTTATTTATTTGATTTGACAATTGCTTACAAGATAATAGGTATAAGTATATACATAGTTATGAATACATGAAATGGGTACATATAAGAAAAATAAAAGAAACAATAGGACAGGGTGCGCTTATGCATGCCCCCTACAGACCTCTTAGAAAAGGGGTGAGGTCAATAGTAGACAGTCTAAGGTTAAAGTTTTTGGGGTTTGGGGAAGAAACTACAGAGTCAGGTAGAGTATTCCAGACATTGACCACTCTGTTACTGAAGTTGTATTTCCTGCAATCAAGTTTGGTGCGGTTAACCTTGAGTTTGTATCTATTGTGTGCTTTTGTGTTGTTATGGTTGAAGCTGAAGTATTCATTGACAGGTAGGACATTGCAATGTATGATTTTATATGCCATACTTAGATCAGACTGAAGACGGCGCAATTCTAGGTTTTCTAGGTCTAGAATTTCAAGTCTAGTGGCATAAGGTATTCTACAATGAGTAGAGGAGTGGAGAACTCTTCTTGTGAAATATTTCTGAACTTTCTCAACTGTGCTAATATCAGATACGTAATGTGGGTTCCAGACTGATGAACTGTATTCGAGTATTGGTCTAGCAAATGTTTTGTATGCTCTGGTTAGTAGTGTGATATTACCAGAGAAAAAGCTATGTGGGATTAGGTTAACAACTCTTAATGCCTTTTTGGCTATGTAGTTGCAGTGGGCTCTAGCACTTAGATCATTAGAGGTGAGTATTCCAAGGTCCTTTACAGAGCTTGGATCATCAACAAGATCTTGACTATTCAGCTTGTATTTTATTTTCTGATTTTTTTTGCCAATATGAGAAAATATGTAGGAGATAGGAATCAAATGAGATCGAGGGGACTATCTGGCTTGTGAAAAAGGTTTTGGGACTGCATTCAGTTACAACACAAATTTAAATCAGCAATATGACGAGGTTGCAAAAAATGGCAAATAGCATTTTAAGCTGCAGCAATAGAGGTATAGTTGTTAAACCATGCAAACCATGAAAACCATGCAAAATCATGATTCTGCTCTGGGAATGTTAAAAAGGATTTAGGCTAACTGTAACACATTTGAGAATGAGGATGATCTAAGGATTGGAAATTAAATCCTATGAAAAGAAGAAATGGGAAAAGTTATCCTTAAAATGAGAAGATTCAGTGCAAATATGATAACACCTGAAAGGATGTCATGGAGAGTACAGAACCCAAGATTCGAGCATAACGGAATAAAGGGAATTGTGGCAGAATTATTAGGAAAAAAAAACCCTTCATAACAGTAATAACAATTGAATGATGAAACCAATTAGAAAAGTTATGCACTATTCTTTGATAGATGTAGGCAGCCATCAATTAGGGATAATTCCTCAAGTGAGCAGGTAGTTGGGCTCGACGGCCTAAAGATCTTGTTTAGTCATATGATTCAATGACTTTACAATTCTAAATATGGGAGATGAAGTATGCAAAAGCCCTAACAGATCTGCTTTTCACCACAGCATGTGATCCCTTCATGATCCACATTGCATCATCTCCATCTAAGTGGCCAAGAACTATTGCACCTCTGGTTATTCATACAAGATTGAAACCAGTGATGGGCAAAAAATGCACCCAATCTCAGAGTACCATCCAAAGCCATGGAGAAATGATATTTAGAAACTGGAAGGTAGAAAGACTGAGAACTTACCAGGAGAAGCAGTAGTGTATTAAAATTTATGCATAAAACAGAAGGCTATACTGTAGCATTATTAATTAGTGCACTGGACAACAGCTGGGAAAAAATAAGTTGCAATATTTTGTGAGTTATAGTTGCTTTATGGGAACTTTTTTGGCATACTTTTTAACATTAATGCTTTTCAAACCATTTTCCTCTAATATATAGATATATTTATGTGGCTATCCTGCTTTAGCTATTTTGCCATAGAACAAATCTTGCCTAGCACGTACACCTCTCAGGGCAAATTCCACTGACAGGACTGAAACTGACAGGATTAACTCCAAAAGTCTGTGTCAGCTAAAAACTGTGTATTTGGTATTAAGACATGTTTACCTGAAAAGTATCAGTCATGAAGTTTGCTCCTTGTGTCACGTAGCTTGGTTTCAATGATTAACTCTGTAACTTCATTGTTTCCTGCAATCACCCCGCACCCCCGTCTTTGAATCAGCACAATAAAAGAGGACAGCGCAAAGCAATCGGGGCCGCTGGGACAATTCCATCTGCCCCAGGCGCGATGTGTTTCCTCACCTAAAGAAACTATTTGTTTTGTGTCTTTTTCTTTGTGCTTTGGCACTCACCCTTGCGAGGGCTCCGCTAAATTATTTCTTGAAGGGAATTCAGCAACAGACTGGAAAATCGAATCAACGGACCGGTCGCTCGACGCGACAGCTGGGGGCTCGTCCGGGATCCCTCGATTCGTCCGGGATCCCTTCGATTTTCTGGTTTCACGGTGTGACTTCTGTCTAGGGGTGCATCGCCTTCACTCCCATTTCTACGCACCTGGCATAGGCTCCGTCGAACGTAAGTAATGGGCTCCTCACTTTCCAAGGTTTCGTCAGGACATAGGGACGAACTTTACGATTTGGTGAAGAAGGCTAATTCCTTTCAAAAAATCAATGGTACCACTGTGTACCCTATTTCTAAGAAATCTTTAAATAAATTTATAATTTACATTGAGGCACATTGTCCAGCCTATCCATCTGCTGGAACTCTCAGCCATTCTCTATGGGAAAAATTAGGGAAATATCTACACGAAATTCCTAGAGCTCCCATGGATATACTCATTTCTTGGGGAGCGATAATGGCTGCTATAACTACTGTTTATCCTCCTTCTAGTCTTCCTGAAACATCTTTTTCTCCTGTTTCCTCTGATTCCCCTTCTTCTCATTCAAAAACTACTAAGCCTCTTGCGGCTCATCTTGATACAATTTCTTCCTTACCACCTCCGTATCCTGACATTTCTTTCCCTCCTCCTTCCGCTCCATCTTCTCTTTCTGACTCTTCTCCAATAAAACCTGTGGGAGGTATTATAACTAATCTTCTGTCATCACCTCTGCCTTTAGAAATAGAAGATCCTTCTGCTTATCCTATGACTATTATTCCTGGTGCAGCGGGAGGCAATGTTCACAGCAACATTGAGTTTAAAGTTTTAAAAAATATAAAAGATGCAGTTACAACTTATGGATTACATTCTCCTTTTACTCGGGGAATACTTGATTCTTTGGTCACTGCTAATACTGTTATGTTACTTTATGACTGGAAAATGCTTTTCTCTATGCTTATGACTCCAGCGCAATATGTTGTGTGGCAATCTGAATATGAAAAAGGTGTTGAGGCTGAAATTCGTAGGGGTTTGCCTGCTGGAGTAACTGTAGATCATTTAATGGGAAAAGGTCAATCCTCTACTCTAGCACAACAACAAAATTCCCCCCGTCGCAGTTTTGCCATTATTCATATGTGTGCTATGAATGCTTTAAAGCGAGTGGATGATTCAGATTCGCAGTCCACCCAAGCATTTTTGAAAATTATGCAAAATCTTGATGAGCCATATGCTTCATTCATCAGTCGCCTTCAGACAGCCCTAGATCGACAGATAGATAATTCTACTGCCAAACAAGAGTTACTTATAAAATTGGCTTTTTCCAACGCAAATCAGGACTGTCAAAAAATTCTACAGCCAGTCGCTAATAAGCCAGGCGTGACATTGGCTGAGTTTTTACAACTCTGTAGAATTGTAGGAACAACCACTCATAAAATGAATATGCTTGCTACTGCTATCACTGCTTCATTATCGGATCCTAATTCCGCATCCACTTCTCCTCCCGATGCTTTCTCTGTAACACGCAACGGCAATTGTTTTAACTGTGGCAAGCCCGGACATTTTAAAAATCAATGTCGCATGCCAGGGGGTGGGGCCGCTCTTTGTGGCCAAGCTAGAGGTCCACCTCCCTCATCTAAGCCACAAACCATCTGTCCTCGCTGCCGGAAAGGCTATCATTGGGCTTCACAATGTCGTTCTAATCCTTCTCTCTCTCAGCCTTCGGAAACTAATTGAGGGGTCTTCAGCTAGCCCCGCCACAAAGGCTGAATTACCTGCCACAACATTTCCTGTGGTGCTGTTAGAGGATCTTGTGTATGATGATCCTGGTGCTGTTTTTACTCTTCCTTTAACTACAACGCTTTTCAAACCTCTGCCTCCTTCCACACCTGTCTTACTTATTCCCAATTCTTCCCTTACCATAGAGGGTGTGGTTGCTGCTCCTTACTTATATGATTCTTCTGCTCTTAATAATCTTGCTTTGGCTGCAATAGGGGATCGTTGCTTTTCTTTAAAAAAGGGGACAGTAGTGGCTACGCTTATAATTTTGCCTCTTTTTGAACCTCTCTCCTTGTTTGCATTACAGCAGCCTGTCCAAGCTTCAAAACCCCCTCTTTCTGTCACACTCAATGGTCGCATTTTTGATGGTCTGATTGACACCGGTGCAGACGTTTCTGTTATTCGTTCCTCTGAATGGCCCTCTTCTTGGTCTCTCACAGAAGCTTCTTCAGTGCAGGGCGTAGGTGGGGCACAAGCTGCTAAGGTCAGCTCTCATTGGCTTTCTGCTTCTACTGAGCATTCTACCTTAACTGCTTATCTTAAACCCTATATCCTTCCTCTACATTGCAATCTCTGGGGACGTGATTTACTCTCTCAATTTCAGGCTTATATTCAGCTGCCATAGTTTTTCTATCTAAATGTCTATTTCTCCTCTATCCCTTACTCTTAAAACCTCTCTTCCTGTTTGGGTGGATCAATGGCCTCTCACCAAAGAAAAATTGGAGGCTTTACATCTTCTTGTCCATCAACAGTTAATAGAAGGACATATTGAACCATCCACCAGTCCTTACAACACCCCAGTCTTTGTAATTAAAAAGAAATCTGGCAAATGGCGCCTCCTTAATGATCTTCGAGCCATTAATTTAATTATTCAACCCATGGGACCACTGCAGTGTGGCCTGCCTAATCCTAATTTGATCCCAGCTGGATTTGATCTCATAATAATAGATTTAAAAGACTGTTTCTTTTCCATACCTCTGGCACAAAAAGATAGGATCATCTTTGCCTTTACAGTACCAGAGCTTAACAACTCTAAACCCACCTCTAGGTATCAATGGAAAGTTCTTCCACAAGGTATGCTAAATTCACCAACTATGTGTCAATTTTTGTCAATGAGGCTCTGCGGCCTTATAGATCTCAATTTCCTAGTTTTCTTGTATATCATTACATGGATGATATCTTAATTGCTGCCGATGGGCCAAAGGGGACGGTCCAAAAACCTTCCCGATCCTCTTGACCACATTAGCAAAAGCAGGGTTACATATAGCACCTGAAAAAATCCAGTCTCACTACCCAATGCAATATTTAGGCCACAAGGTTTTAGCTTCCACAGCATCTCCACATATTCCTTCACTCACACTTCCCCAGCCAACCACGCTGGTCCAATTACAGCAGTGCTTGGGGGTTATTAACTGGGCTCGACCATATCTTGCTCTAACCACACATATGCTATCACCACTCTTTCAAGCACTAGTAGGATTGAAAAATCCTGCAGATAAGGTCTATCTTTCAGATCAGCACCTAGAAGCTTTAAAACAAGTAAACACAGCCCTAGCCACCCGATGGGTAAACCGTGCACTCACAGACACACCACCTTCTCTTGCTATCCTTTCCACTCATCAACTACTGACTGCAATAATTGTCCAAATATCAGATGCAAGAAATCTTCATATCTTGGAATGGCTACACCTACCACACACTCCAAAAACATCTATTTTTACTAGAGCAGCGCAAATGGCTTCTCTTATAGAAAAAGGGCATAAGAGAACCAAAGCCCTGATGGGAATGGATATTTTTACATTGTATATTCCTTTTAAGATCACTCAATGGGAACCTCTTTTTCAGACTTCCACAACACTACAGGACGCGTTGGAAGATTGGTGTGGCCAAGTGTCGTGCCACCTTCCCTCTGATTCACGACTGCAGGTGTTGCGGACAGTTCCTTTTGTTTTACAATCACCTTTTGTCCAACAGCCATTGAAGGAAGGCTTCACTGTATTTACTGATGGTTCAAAAAATATTGGAGCATGTACATGGTACGAAAATGCTCAATGGCATAAACATTTAACTATTTCACAAACATCAGCACAACAAGCTGAATTAGCTGCCTTCCTATTGGCGTTGTCTCTTTTTTCACAACAACCTTTAAATGTAATATCTGATAGCATGTATGTTACCCAGATGGTTGCTCATATTTTCGATGCATATATCTCCCCTGTTACCCCTCCCTCTCTCATGACACTTTTTTTGCAGCTTCAGACCCTGTTGAAAAAACGAGGGAAACCCTTATTTGTAGCCCATATCAGAAGTCATCAGCAATTGCCTGGATTCCTAGCAGAAGGCAATCATATGGCAGACGAGGCTTGTAAAATTATGGCCTCCTCTCCCCTTCTCCAACAGCCTTCACCTGGGAGAGTCATGATTATTTTCATCAAAACAGGAAAGCCCTAGTGCGACAATTTGGAATTACATATCAAGAAGCCACAGCAATAATTCAACAATGTCCAACATGTAGCTTGCAGGCCAAAGGTATCCCTGAAGGCGTTAATCCTAGGGGTACTCAAGCCTGTGATACGTGGCAAATGGACATCACTCATTATCCTCCCTTTGCTCCCTGGAAATACATTCATGTATCAGTAGATACTTATTCAGGGTTTATTATAGCAACATTGCAAAGAGGAGAGGCTACCAAAAATGTTATTAATCACTGTATTCGATCATTCGTAACGTTGGGATGTCCAAAAATTCTCAAAACAGATAATGGTCCTGCTTATGTCAGTTCTCCCTTTGCTGAGTTTTGTCATAAATGGGCCATTATCCATAAGTTTGGCTTGCCCTTCAACAGCCAAGGTCAAGCGATTGTGGAGAGATCGCACCAAACTTTGAAACAAGCCCTTGATCGGCACTTGGGGAAAAAAGGCCAGGCCCCCGAACCTCCCAACGTTGCAAAATATTTTAAATGTTTGTCTTTACACTCTTAACTTTCTCAATCTTACTGGCTCTCCTCCTGCCACGGCGGCTTCTCGCCACTTCACCAAGCCAGTAGTTCCCTCTTCCCGTCCTCTTGTCTATTTCAGACAGCTTCCAGATCCTGCGTGGAAAGGTCCTGCACAGCTCATCACCTGGGGAAAGGGTTACGCTGCTGTCCAACTTCCTGATCGAGTGCTTTGGGTTCCTGCTCGCTGTGTCAGACCTTACCATGGCAAACCTGACTCTAACTCTAATCTTTCTTCTGATATCGATACTTCCTGTCTTTTCTCAATTTAGGGCATCTCCTGATGCTATTTTTGCTTTCCTTGCTGACACTGTTACCTTTGTTTTTAAAGATAATCTCCTTCCTGCATGTAATTATGTTTTCCAACACAACGGTCATTTCCTTCCTCCTACTTCTGACATAACTGTTCACTATTACTATTCTCCTTGTTTAATATTTTTAACTATACATGTCACTCCGCTTACTATAGGTTCCTATTCTTGTTTGGGGTTTTTCCACAATCACACCTATTTCAATCACACTGTTCTATTGCTTTCCACTCCTTCAGTGGCATCTCCTCCACTATCCTCTGTTTTCCTTACATTGCCCTCTCTAGCTAATTCTGAGCCACCTTTTCCTGGAGACAAACTACGATGGCATCTTCGTTGCTGCTTTCCACCTTGTGATGTCACCAACTGCATATGGCATCATTCATCTTCCTGGGTTCCTGATCGCTACAAACCACCTGTTGTGCGAAGACACCACCTCATCTATGACGACACCCATCGCAAGACTACGGCTCTCATTCGAGCTCGCCATCTTCGGTATCCTGCCTTCATCGGTGACAGCTCCATCTCTAAGCAGCCTGCGTCTCATGCTATTCCACGATTTGGCTATCGTCGCACTCCTCGAAGCATACAACCATCCTCTACAAATGAACATCAACCTCAAACTTATACCTGGACTATCCTTGACTTTCAAGGAAAAATTTTAAATACCACCACTAACTATACTCGATGGCCATGGTTTCCTCAGCTTTTCATGGATTTTGCTGAAATGGGAACAGGAGTCGAAAAATTCGCAGACAAAAAATTGCAAGCTGATACATGGGACAAGCAAGGCTCCTGCTCTCCAGCACCTGCTGACAACTATAGACTATATTTTTGCCCTACCCACAGTACTGGCACTTCTCGTTCTGCCTGCGGTGGGGTAGTTGACAGATATTGTAAAAAATGGAGTTGTGTGTCCACAGGTCATATCTGGTGGGAAGCACCTACCAAAAATGACTATATTCATATTACCCGTGCCCAAGCACAGCATTCCTGCTCTTCATGGCCTTGTTGTGGACAAAGAATGAATCCACTCATAATCACTTTTACTGCACAAGGAAAGACACTTGCAAAAAAACAATGGATGGTTGGGTTTACTTGGGGAGGGCGTCAGTGGGATGGTCAAGGAGATGAAGGGAATGTTTTTACAATTCGCCTCTCGATATCCATGTCCACTTACGATGTTGGTCCCAATCCCAATTTGAAATCAAACTTTCTACAAAAACCCAATATCCAGGTGAATCCATTAGTACAGTTGGTCAATTCTTCTTTCACATTGCTAGCAACTACACTTAATGATTCATCCAAAACTGATCAATGTTGGCTTTGCTTATCTGATTTGCCACCATTCTACGATGCAGTAGCTTCCAATGAACCCATTAGTAACTCCACCAGCGACACACAATGCCGATGGAATACTTCCTCCATCACTATCACTGACATAGTAGGTCAAGGATGTTGCCTAGGACACATACCTGCTAATTACTCCCAATATTGTCAGAATGTTTCATCTGGGTATCACTGTAATGTATATCTACCAAAAGAAAGATCAAATCTTAACATTGGAGGCTACGGTCCTCTATATACCACCTCCAATGGCAATATCAAGGCTCGCCTCAAGGGACAATTCTTTATCCCAGGTAATAATTCTGTATGGGCCTGCTCCACTGGAGCCATCGCTTGTGCTCATGGTGATGTTCTTATTGCTCAGGGATCCTTTTGCATTCAGGTAAAATTACTCCCAAAGATCACTTTTTATCCAGGGTCGGAACTTGTTAATGAACTTGAACCTCCACAATTCCCCCTTCGTCAGAAACAAGAAGTCATAACAGCTGTAACACTATCTGTATTGCTGGGTCTTGGAGCCGCAGGTGCAGCCACTGGGGTAGCGGCTCTAGCTGTTGGTCATCAACAGTTAGCAACCCTCAGTTTACAAATAGATGAAGATCTCAAACGCATAGAGACTTCAATTTCTGCTCTCCAAACTTCTCTCTCATCTCTAGCTGAAGTGACTCTTCAGAACAGAAGAGGTCTAGATTTGTTATTTTTAAACAAAGGGGGATTATGTGTAGCAATAAAGGAAGAATGTTGTTTTTATGCTGATCATTCAGGAGTTGTCAAAGATTCTATGGCTGAATTACGTAAACGTTTGAAGGATAGAGAGAATGAACGACAACAAGGTCAGCCATGGTATCAAGGCATGTTTAATTTTTCTCCCTGGTTAACCACTCTATTGTCTGCTCTAATAGGTCCTCTTGTGCTATTGCTTCTTGCTTGTACTATTGGTCCATGTGTATTAGGACGTTTAGTTACCTTTTTGAGGGATCGTTTGAATACCCTTGATAATGAAGTTAACAATACTCAAAAATCGGTTAGCTTTCTCACATCTATCATTGCATCAAAAGATCTTGCCAAAAAACCCTTGCTGGAATGGTCCTCTGACCTAGAGTCAGAGGAGGAAATAGACACTATTAACTCCTTTTCTCCCAAAGAAGTTTTGTTAACTCTGCCCAGCCACGATTCGGGGGATGAGGACTTTTCCTCGTATGAGTTGGTTCTGCAAGGCATCAACAAACCGAAGGGTTTGTTGCCACCTTATGGGACTACTCGGGAGGAGAAAGGACTCTACCTAGAATCATGAGCACAAAAATAAAGAAAAGGAGGAATTGTGGCTATCCTGCTTTAGCTATTTTGCCATAGAACAAATCTTGCCTAGCACGTACACCTCTCAGGGCAAATTCCACTGACAGGACTGAAACTGACAGGATTAACTCCAAAAGTCTGTGTCAGCTAAAAACTGTGTATTTGGTATTAAGACATGTTTACCTGAAAAGTATCAGTCATGAAGTTTGCTCCTTGTGTCACGTAGCTTGGTTTCAATGATTAACTCTGTAACTTCATTGTTTCCTGCAATCACCCCGCACCCCCGTCTTTGAATCAGCACAATAAAAGAGGACAGCGCAAAGCAATCGGGGCCGCCGGGACAATTCCATCTGCCCCAGGCGCGATGTGTTTCCTCACCTAAAGAAACTATTTGTTTTGTGTCTTTTTCTTTGTGCTTTGGCACTCACCCTTGCGAGGGCTCCGCTAAATTATTTCTTGAAGGGAATTCAGCAACAGACTGGAAAATCGAATCAACGGACCGGTCGCTCGACGCGACATATTTATATATATATTTTTGGAACAGATGAATAAGTTGAAGTGCTTGTATAAATAATAAAGATAAAAATGAAGGTTTCCTATCCAGTCTAGGAAACAGTGCTCACCTCCATTTCCTAGTGAAGGGAGCCAATATTGTCCAAAAAAATTCTGTGGTCATGTAGCCAGCATGACAACATGTCAAAAAGGCACACGGAATGCTGTTACTTTCCCACTGAAGTGGTACCCATTTATCTACTTGCATTTGCATGTTTTCGAACTGCTAGGTGGGCAGGAGCTGGCACAAGGACAGGCGCTTGCCCTGTTGTGTGGTACTTGGGTCTCAAACTGCTAACTTTGTGTCTCAACTGAAATGTTTAAAACAGTTCTTACCACATCACAACAATTGAAAAGTGTGAATTCTTTGTGGGCAGTGTAGTCCTGTTCTGGGGAATGTAAAGTCAATTCAGGTCATACAAAAATTTGATGTTGAACAAAGTATTCATTCATTGCCACATAAAACATCAGTAGCCCCCTCTTCTGAATAGCTGCCCTAAAAATAAAGTCTTACTTATATTGCCTTAGGATCAAATTAATTTTCTTCTGGTAATGGGAAGCAGTCAGAAAGGAAAAAATTGGCTTCAAGCTTATAACATGTCAAAAAAAAAAAAAATTGCCAAAGAGAGTAAGAGAGGAAAGGAGAAGACCTGTCAATCTTCTATGAATGTGTCTATTTTAAAAAAAGTCCTCTTAATAAAAGAATTCTATCTACTTAGTTATTTGGTATTCCAATAAAACTTTTCTCAATAGAAGAGCCAAGAGAAAATATAGGTTATTTTGGATGAGATAAAAAGAAAAGGAGAATTTAAAAAAAAATCTCCAGGGAACATAAATATTTCTCACCAAATTAAACATTTAGAGCAACAACTGTTAATATTAATGGTAAAATAGATGGAAATAAAAATGAAATATGCAAAGCAAAATGATTTTGAATTTGCAAATAAACCAGAGAAATGCTTGGTGTACAAATTAAGAAACAAAAAAGAAAACAAAAACAATACTGAAATACGAATTTTAATTTATTTTTTTATTTATTTGATTTGTCAATCG
Organism: Notechis scutatus; assembly: GCF_049901735.1. Lineage (NCBI taxonomy): Eukaryota > Metazoa > Chordata > Lepidosauria > Squamata > Elapidae > Notechis > Notechis scutatus. Next base: position 51,392,459 of record NC_142011.1, on the reverse strand, counting down.
CTTACAAGATAATAGGTATAAGTATATACATAGTTATGAATACATGAAATGGATACATATAAGAAAAATAAAAGAAACAATAGGACAGGGATGGTAGGCATGTTGGTGCGCTTATGCACACCCCTTACAGACCTCTTAGGAAAGGGGTGAGGTCAATAGTAGACAGTCTAAGGTTAAAGTTTTGGGGGTTTGGGGAAGAAACCACAGAGTCAGGTAGAGTATTCCAGACATTGACCACTCTGTTGCTGAAGTCGTATTTCCTGCAGTCAAGTTTGGTGCGGTTAACCTTGAGTTTGTATCTATTGTGTGCTCTTGTGTTGTTATGGTTGAGGTCAATGCCCGGAATGCACTTCCTGACTCTGTAGTTACATCCTCAAACCTCCACTCCTTTAACCTCAAACTATCCACTATTGACCTCACCCATTCCTAAGAGATCTGTAAGTGGCATGCATAAGTGCACCATCATGCCTGCCGTCTCTGTCCTATTGTCCCCATTTAATCATACCTATTTTCTGTATTCTTACTCATGTTTATACTTATACCTATTATTTTGTAAGCTATTGACAAATCAAATCAAATCAAATCAAATCAAATAAATAAATAAATAAATAAATAAATAAACAAAACTTCAAGAGGGAGATTACTGTGTTAATGGACAATTTATTTATTTATTTTTATTTATTTATTTATTTTATTTATTTATTTGATTTGCCAATTGTTTACAAGATAATAAGTATAAGTGTGTACATAGTTGTGAATACATGAAATGGGTACATATAAGAAAAATAAAAGAATAAGAGAAACAATAGGACAGGGACGGTAGGCACGTTGGTGCGCTTATGCACGCCCCCTACAGACCTCTTAGGAAAGGGGTGAGGTCAATAGTAGACAGTCTAAGGTTAAAGTTTTTGGGGTTTGGGGAAGAAACTACAGAGTCAGGTAGAGTATTCCAGACATTGACCACTCTATTGCTGAAGTCGTATTTCCTGCAATCAAGTTTGGTGCGGTTTACTTTGTATCTATTGTGTGTTTGTATCTATTGTGTGCTCTTGTGTTGTTATGGTTGAAGCTGAAGTATTCACTGACAGGTAGGACATTGCAATGTATGATTTTATATACCATGCTTAAGTCAGACCGAAGACGGCGTAATTCAAGGTTTTCTAGTTCTAGAATTTCAAGTCTGGTGGCATAAGGTATTCTACAACGAGTAGAGGAGTGGAGAACTCTTCTTGTGAAATATTTCTGGACTTTCTCAATTGTGCTAATATCAGATACGTAATGTGGGTTCCAGACTGATGAACTGTATTCGAGTATTGGTCTAGCAAATGTTTTGTATGCTCTGGTTAGTAGTGTGATATTACCAGAGAAAAAGCTACGTAGGATTAGGTTAACAACTCTTAATGCCTTTTTGGTTATGTAGTTGCAGTGGGCTCTAGCACTTAGATCATTAGAGGTGAGTATTCCAAGGTCCTTTACAGAGCTTGGGTCATCAACGAGTTCTTGACTATTCAGCTTGTATTTTATTTTCTGATTTTTTTTGCCAATATGTAAGACAGAGCATTTATTTGTTGAGATTTGAAGTTGCCATTTGTTTGACCATTCTGATACATAGTCAAGATCTTTTTGTAGGGTAGCAGTATTGTCTGTGGTATTGAACAGCTTTACATCATCAGCGAAGAGAACGCAATTGCTCTTAATATGATCACAGAGGTCGTTTATGTAGAGTATGAAGAGAGTTGGTCCTAGAACACTGCCTTGGGGACACCACTATTGACAGGTACTGGATTTGATAGGACACTTCCGATTTTGACCATTTGTTGTCTGTTTGACAGGAATGCTTCTATCCAGTTATTCAGTTGTCCAGAGATACCATAGGATTTTATTTTTAGGAGTAGTTTGTCGTGTACCACTGAATCAAAGGCTTTACAGAAGTCTATGTAGATTGCGTCTATTGCTTTGCCCTGGTCGAGTTGTGTCGTCCATATGTTTTTGCAGTGTAAGAGTTGTAGATTACAGGATAGTTTTTTTCTGAAACCAAATTGTTTATTGGAGAGTAGGTTATTTGTCTCTAAGTGGAGGATGATGGATTGGTTAATAATTGATTCCATAACTTTACAGGTGACGCAGCATAAGGAGATAACAAAAAGCCTTTCATTGGTATTATCCCAATTTGTATCATGGACATGATATTCCCATTGAGAAAACAGGTGAATATTTTAAAAAGTTACCACAGATATGAGAGAATATACAGTTTAAATTTACCTTGTGTAAATGAAGAGAATTTTTATAAAATGATGTAGCTTTGTAGATGTCACCAGAAAATTCTCTAGAATGTACAATGTTTTTTTTCAAATTTATACTGGAAATGAAAACACAATGTCTACATCGAAGACCTCTCTGGGATAATGTTATCCTTGCCAGGTTGTTTAGAAAAGGAGCATGCCAGAAGTACTAGCATTACATTATTGTAAGGTTACATTAACAGAATATTGTAAATCTGAAAGTATGTTTCTCCCCCATCACCTTTACAACCTAAAAAATTAGGGAAGGTCTCATCTGAGACCTTTGATATTCCCACATTCCTTCTGTGGGCTAAGTTACCACTTATCAGACTGTTGCACTGGCTGCTGTTCTTTCTGCTCTCTTCCAAGGTCTTTCCCTCCAACCATTACAGGTAAAGATCAGCCCTCTTATTTCTCACCTCCCCTACTCATCTGATCCTGACATACCTTTAATTATTCTTAACTTTTTGTGATTGTAGTAGATATAAATGCAACTAAAATGCTGGCTTCCACTTCTTTATTATTATTTTATTATTATTTAATAGAGTACTACTATTTGTAAGACCATTTCAATTTCTAAGAATTTTTTTTCTTGTTTTTCTGGAGACACGTGAAAATTGCTCAATCTCATTCAAAACAAAACATGAATAAGGAGAATTATTTTACCAACATCTTCAAATTTCAGTAGTCTTAAAACCTAGAAATGTTTCAAAGCAGTGAAATTTAAGATCCTTCAAATATGTTGGACAGCAACTTTCATTTACCCCAGCCAGAAATTAAAAAAAAAAAAAGTTAACTACATTTAGAGGGTGCCAGACATGAGAAAGGCTATAGTATCTCCTGAGAAATCAGCTGGTTTTTTTTCCACCAGTATCTCCCATCAGAAATATTCTAACTGGACCAAGGTAGAAAAGATACAGCTGCCTGTGATCAGTAGAAAACAAGACTGAACATAACCCTTAGAAATCAGAAACACTACTGGAATGTTTATTTGGCTTTTGACCTTTCTCAATCAATTTAGTAGGCCTCTAGTTATATTTTTCAAATTGGATGTTACAGGTTACTGCTCGCTTATTTCCCTCTTCTGACCTGGCCTCCATTGGAAGCAGCAAAAGAAACTATTTGCTTTCCATTCAGCTTCCTGTCTTAATGAGGAGCTGGACTTCCTTAGCAAGTATGCCAAGTTATCTCAGGCTGCATAGAAATGCCTGCTTTCATCTGTCGTTGTTTATTTATTGTTTATTTATTTTATTTGGTTTGTCAATTGCTTACAAGATAATAGGTATAAGTAAAAACATAGTTATGAATACATGGATACATATAAGAAAAATAAAAGAAACAATAGGACAGGGATGGTAGGCATGTTGGTGCGCTTATGCACCCCCCCTACAGAACTCTTAGGAAAGGGGTGTGTAGTATTGTGTGGGTATCTATGGAACATACTATAAAAAGGGCATGGTAGGAAAATGATTGAAGCAGTAAAAAAGCTAGGACTAGAAGACCTCCATTGTCCTTTCCAACCTTATTATTTTATGTTTTATATTCTATTTTCTATGTTCTAAGTTAGATGAATCTTTCCAGGCATGAATCATGCCAGTCCTCCATAGCTCATTCATTGCAACCCTTGACATATACATTGTTTTCCATAGGCTCCAATTCATGCTCACTGTATTCAGAATGGATGGGCATAAGGAATGCTTTTGAAGCAGGAGCTCTGTTCACATCTTCATAAATTTTGAGTACTATAATGTTGGGGTTGTGAAAGAAACTCATAGCAAAAATGTCCCACTTTCCTCTGAGCTTAAGGATGCTGAGACTGCAAAGAAGGCACCACCTACTGAGTTCTGAAGAGATTGTGACCATATTGTAAATCTGCGCTGGATCATGGAAAAATCTTGTGAATATCAAAAGATCATTTACATGTGCTTCATTGACTACAAGAAAGCTTTTGAGATGAGGTGTTAATCACGAGAAGCTACAGAGAAATTTACAAGATCTGGGGGTATCAACACCTCTTGTCAAGTTTATTTTTTTTATTTTTTATTTGTCAATCACTTACAAGATAATAGGTATATAAGTATATACATAGTTATGAATACATGAAATGGGTACATATAAGAAAAATAAAAGAAACAATAGGACAGGGATGGTAGGCACGTTGGTGCGCTTATGCACGCCCCTACAGATCTCTTAGGAAAGGGGTGAGGTCAATAGTAGACAGTCTAAGGTTAAAGTTTTGGGGGTTTGGGGAAGAAACTACAGAATCAGGTAGAGTATTCCAGACATTGACCACTCTGTTGCTGAAGTCGTATTTCCTGCAGTCAAGTTTGGTGCGGTTAACCTTGAGTTTGTATCTATTGTGTGCTCTTGTGTTGTTATGGTTGAAGCTGAAGCATTCATTGACAGGTAAGTCATTGAAATGTATGATTTTATATACCATCCTTAGATCAGACCGAAGAGGACATAATTCAAGGTTTTCTAGGTCTAGAATTTCAAGTCTAGTGGCATAAGGTATTCTACAACGAGTAGAGGAGTGGAGAACTCTTCTTGTGAAATATTTCTGGACTTTCTCAACTGTGCTAATATCAGATACATAATGTGGGTTCCAGACTGATGAGCTGTATTTGAGTATTGGTCTAGCAAATGTTTTGTATGCTCTAGTTACTAGTGTGATATTACCAGAGAAAAAGCTACGTGGGATTAGGTTAACAACTCTTAATGCCTTTTTGGCTATGTAGTTACAGTGGGCTCTAGCACTTAGATCATTAGAGACGAGTATTCCAAGGTCCTTTACAGAGCTTGGATCATCAACAAGATCTTGACTATTCAGCTTGTATTTTATTTTCTGATTTTTTTGCCAATATGTAAGACAGAGCATTTATTTGTTGAGATTTGAAGTTGCCATTTGTTTGACCATTCTGATACATAGTCAAGAACTTTTTGAAGGGTAGCAGTATTGTCTGTGGTATTGAACAGCTTTACATCATCAGTGAAGAGAACACAGTTGCTCTTAATATGATCACAGAGGTCATTTATGTAGAGTATGAAAAGAGTTGGGGAAATCACTGCACACAAATCAGAAAATCACTATGCAAACACCATATGGTTTAAGATAGAGAAAGAAGTGTGACAAGGTGGTATTCTGTCCTCTTTCTTATACAACCGGTATGCTGAAATGACCATGAAGTAGCTAGACCTTGAAGTATAAAAACTTGGGGTAAAAACTGGAGGAAGAAACATCAACAATCTTTGATATGCTGATGATATTACTCTCCTCTCAGAAACCAAAGAAGGTCTTGAACATCTGATCAAAGAAGAAAATGAGAATTTTGGTCTCTTTCTGAACATCAACAAGATTGATCTCATGACCACTGCAAGGAATGGAAACATCAAAACAGAAATTGATGGTGAAGAGATAGACTGCATAGAAAAATTCAGTTTTGTAGGCTTGCAAATCACTCAAAAAGGTGAATGCAGCCCAGAAATAAAACATCCGATTGCAATGGATCACACGGCAATGATGAACATGAACACAATATGGAAAAGCACATTAGCCTTGCAACCAAATGTAAGTTAGTTCACTCTATTATGTTCCCCGTAGCTACCTATGGTTGTGAAAGTTGAACCAAGATAGGAAGAAAATGAACTCATTTTAGCTGTGGTGCTAGAGAAGGCTACTATGTTTTCCTTGGACAGCAAAGGTGACCAACAGGCAAGTACTGGAGCACATAACACCAGACATGTCACTGAAAGGAAAAATTCCAAGACTGTGTATCGCTTAAGAACACAATGTATCACCAAAGAACACAATGGCTGGACACCATCAAAGCTGTTACCAGCCAGACTATGGGAAAATTCAAAGAAGTTGTGCAAGATTGGAAAATGTGGAGAGATCTGGCCCATAGAATTGCCAAGAATTGGACATGACTGAATGGATAATATCATTATTAGCATTGAGTTTTTGGGGTTTCACAAGGCTACTTTTTCACTTCAGTACCAGTTGCAAGGGTGAGTATCTGACTGGCACTCTCTAGAAAAGGAGAGCTCATGGACTGCTCTTAGCATTATTTGGGAAAATAAGGGTAAAAGGGGCCAGGCACTTATATAGTGTGAGTGGGTCATGGTACATACTTTGGTGTAGCTGGGACTGTGGTTTTTTCCCCTCTGACTTTGAAGGATTTGTTTTTAAAAGTACTGAAATGTAGTATATTAAGTATATGTTAGTCTGCATTAGAGAGCCTAACTTGTATAAAATACAGGTAGTCTTTGTTTAGCAGCTGCATTTGGGACTGGCCACTCAGTCATTAAGTGAAGTGGTGACTAAGTAAAATCATGATTGGACTTATGATTTTCCTTTGCTTTACAGGCTTCCAAAATTGTGAATATGAGAATTGGTCATAAAGTTACTTTGCCATCATTGTTATAACTGGGAATGACTAGACTACCCATATTAGGAACATGCCTGGGGTAAAACTGGGATTTTCTTAGACCTTATATTAGCTAAAACATGCCCAACTTGGCAAGTATAGTTCTCACTGTTGTAGGCAATGCTGAATGGGCACAACTAGTCATGACTAAGGTGTGTAGTTTGCTCTTTCTTTTTCTTACTGAAATGTATTATTCTAAAGCCTTAATTGATTAAAGCCAGGACAAGTGACACAGGTCATTATCACTGGGCTCTTTGGGAATAACCATGGGATACGGAAAATTGCCATTTCAAAAGTAAGAGGAATAGATGATAAAAGCTATGAATTAACTAACAAAAAGAAAGAATGAAAAATATGGTGTGTGTTTTGAAACCAAGAGAGAGGTGAAGGATATAATAGATCTCTGAATGAATGTGATCTGATCTTGTGGATATAATGAATATATGTATGGAGGTGAAGATGAAAGTTTAATTATGAATGAAAGGGCTAAAATGTATGCCAAAAAACATGAATTGGTGCCACCTAGAGTGTTGTGAATGTGTATTAAAACAGAAAAGGATAGGTTAGTTGCATATTATGTCTAGTGAATAGTGATAATGAAAGAACTGGGGAGGTGTTAAGGGAGAAAAATGCACTTCTCTGAATAAATTTGTTCCAACAAAAATAAGAATCTGTTTGGTGACAAGAATGGAAAGATAGAACAAAGAAGAGAGGGTATGAAAAAGTGATTGACCCATCTGGAGATCCAAGAATGAATGAGAATTATGACCACATTTTATTTTGGTCCCAGGATACAAAACAATACGAGAGTAAGGTTCTCATAAACCAAGTTCCAATTGTTTCTTACATCCAAAATACTCAATACGCATGGAGTTTTGTTTTGATGGAATGCATAACACTCAAACTGCTTCCCCAGACTCAAAAATGGTCTGATGGAATATTCCAGGTGGTGTGCTTTATTCTGAGCTGGAAACAAAATATATTTCTCATTCTGTACATATTTCTACAACAAACCAATTTGTACAGCACTAGAATGAAGCAATGCCAGCCCACCCCAGACAGTCTAGCTTAAAAACTCTCACCTTTCAAGCATTACCACTATCTGTAAAGGACCATCCTCTTTTTATAAATCATGTTGGTTTCTTGGGGAATGTGAAGTTTGGAAAATACGTTAGCAACAGAACCAACAGAGTCTATTCCACTTTTTTTTAACATATAAAAATGAACCTGAAAATAAAACAGTGAAACATCAGAGAAATTTACATTTCAAAGAATTAAATTAGGGTAATTTGCATTTTTTTTTTTAAAAAAAAAGGTTCTTAGGCAATTTACATTAATAGCTTATAAATTAAGGGAAGAAGCATGCAAAAACTATGCTAGGAGATGCTGTGAACATAAATGGTTATGATTTTTAATAGATGCTTTTAATGAAAATCAATTTAAAAACCTTGCTGTCATGCAATACTATCCTATTAACACAGGCAATAAAATGAACAGATTTGTATTGACCTTCATGTCCTTACTCTGGGCATAAACTCAGGTCATTTGAGAATAACTCCTTTCAGAATTATGAAACTACAGTATAATTAATTAATTCTTTTTTGGAATATGAATTTAAAACACTCTTAGAATGCACCTGGATGCCTTTTAGATAGCTTTTTTTTGCCAGCTTGGATAACTCTGGTTTTGGTGCCAAGATGGCAAACAGGCAAAGAAAGCATTCCTGGACATGTGCAATTTTTTTCCCTTGCTACAAATTAGCTTTATAAATAGATTACCAAAATAAGTGGCATTAGGGGATGAATTACTGTGTTAGAAGATGTGACATGCATGAAGATTGAATTCAGGCATCTCTCACTTTGGTAATTAATAATATGTTTCTTCCTAAACAGAAGAGAGGATTACAGAAGAGAGAATTAGAATTAGAGAGACAAGGGGTCAAAAAGGGGAGGGAGAAGAAGAGGGGGAAGAGGGAAAGGAAAAGAAGTTATATAGGACAGAAACAGGATATAGAGAAACAGGGAAAACTTACAAGGATTAAAGGTATAAGTCTATTTAGAAGACATAGAGATAATGAGTGAAAATGTAATTGAAAGAAGGATTCTGCAAGGGTACATAAGATAGTATTGTTATATTAGAAATAGAAATGAACTTAGAAAATATGAAACAAGTGATTAAAATGATACATAAAATACTCATTGTAATGTAATGGAATGTTTGTTAATAAAAATGAAATAAAGAGAATGAGAGAATGAAATTAGGAAAGGAGGGGAACATTTTAATTATTATTAATGAGTTATAAAAATTTAAGTGAAGAGGAATATGAAAGAAATATGAAAAAAAATATGGAAATATTATAAGTGTTCCTAAGGAAGTATGATATCCCATTGAAAAGAAATGTGAAAGATGTGAAAGATTATAACTAACATTAATGATAGAGCTGAATTGGAATAGAATAAGTATTTTATTTATTATTGTTATATGTATACTTTCTCTGTAAGAACTTAGTGTGTATTTTAAGAATGTACCAAGCAGAATTCGACTGGAAGTTGTGTTATATTGAATGTTATAATTGTAAAGACATAAAGTTTAAATAAGAGTTGAATGGACAAAAATTAAAAGATACAAAGGTGTCATACTCCAATCAGTAACTGCAGGGGAAAATTTTGTTTAATGAGAAAAGAAAATATGAAATTGAAACAGGACAGACAAAAGTATAAATATAATGATTAGAAAGATATTGAAACTTAGAAAAAGATATATATCATTGAATTTAGAAAGGAATGAGATAATTAAAAGCAAGGTTGAGAAAACTAAGGGAAGGGAAAAATTATTGAGAAAATGTTAAAATAGTAATAAGATATGGAATAGAACACAAAGACAAATATGAAATTGAGTTTGTGTTTGTATGGAGAAGTGATAACCCGGGACCATGCTATTCTCAAAAAAAGATATTTTATTTGTATTATGTTTTGTGAAAACCCAAATAAAAATAAACAATAACAATAACAACAATAATAATAATATCCTTCTTCCTCTTTGGAGGAACAAAAGTATGCAAATTGAATTGACAAAAAACTCACATAATATATTCAGAACATTAACATTTCTTAATTTTAAAGTATAGTGATACAGTTGTCCAGAAAGACAGACAATATTTTGTAGGCTGAAGAAAATATTGTTAAGATAGAAATCTTTTACCTTCCACTACATGATGGAATTCAGCTTTTTGACTTTGCTTGCCTGTCTCGGAAGGCTACAAGTGACAATTAGTCATAATACTGGTTACCAAGTAGCAATAGCAATGTCACTTAGACCAGGGGTCGCCAACCTTTTGGACCTCAAGGACCACCAAACTCATAATTTTAAATCCCTGGGAGACCCTGGGAAAATCCCAAAGAAAGTCTGCAGGAAAATTCCCCATCCCGTTTTCTTACCGATCGATCATTCTTTATTTGGGATTGCAGGATACTATCTCCAGCTCCGTTCTCAGGGGGAGAGAGAGACTTTTGGCTTATGCAAGGAAAGCAGCAGAAGTCTTTCTTTCTCTCCCCCAAACTCCACCAGAAATGAGTCTTTGTGAGACTTGTTGTGCCGGTGCAGTCTCTTGGGGCAGGATGCCTTGCAGGGTCCCAAAGACTCATTTCTGGCAGAGTTTGAGGGAAAGAAAGACTTTTGCTACTTTCCTTGCATGCAGCCAAAAGCAGAAGAAGAAAGAAGTGGAAAGAAGTAGCCCAGTGACCAGTTGATGTGCGTGGGGTGAGTGGGGCAAGTTCCCCTCCTCTACTCTTTCCCCCCTCCCCTCATTATCTCATGTTGTTTGCAATGCAAGTGATGTAAGCCTTGTGTTCCCACGTAGCCTGGATTGCTTTGGGTGTGTGTGCTTTGGGGGTGACATTTCTCTGCGGACCACCAAAATTTTCTCGCGGACCACCAGTGGTCCCCGGCCCACTGGTTGGCGACCAATGGCTTAGACTTTATATGCCATTTCACAGCCCTCTCTAAGCAGTTTACAGAGTCAGCATATTGCCCCCAACAGTCTGGGGGGCAGAAGGATTGAAGTCTGAGTCAACCTTCAGCTGGTGAGAATCGAACTGCAGTTAGCCAGCAGTCACAGAAGTAGCCTGCAGTACTGCATTCTAACCACTGTGCCACCACAGTTCTAATGCCCAAATACTGATCCTGTGACCATGGGGATGTTGCAATGGTCATAACATCATTCCCCCAGAGATTAGAACGGCCCCCTTCTAATACTTTTCTGGAAGGCACTGAAGACCTGGTTCTGCCAGCAGGCCTGGGGAAGCCAGAATGGGATGGAGCCCATTAATGGCTCATGTGATCTGCTGTTGCCAGGATGGGGTGTGTGTGATTTTATTATGATTTTATTATTGTACTAATGTACTAATTATTGTACTAATTTACTTGATTCTTTTTATTAGTTTTATTGTTTTAAATGTGGTTTTATGTTCTGTAAGCCACCTTGAGTCGCCATGGGCAAATAGGCAGCAATATAAATTTAATAAATAAATGTGTGAGTTGTAAGTCACTTTTTGCAGTGCCATCATAATCAAACATCAAACAATAGGTAAATAGTCATAAGTTGAGGACTACCTGTATTTTTAGGCTTGATTCTTAAACATGTGTTAAAATATCTAAATTGAGTTATTCTGCTTTTGGTGGCTAATATCTTGTAACTCAGGGGTGTCAAACTTGCATCATCACAGCATCATCATGTTATGTATCATGACTTTTTTCTCCTTTGCTAAACCAGGCATGGGCGTAGCCAGCGCGTGATGCATCTGGCCTGTGGGCAGCAAGTTTAATACCCCTGTCCTAATTAATTTCTTTAGTATCTCCTTTTTTCCCACCTATAAGGATTTGTCCTACCAGGAAATTCTACTTACCTTGTTTATATATTTATTAACATTTACTTTCTTAAAGACAACAATATGCATTCAGCTGAACTCAGTTTTAGTTTTCCTTGTTCCTTATTATCAAGAATATCAGCATTACATCTCCATTTCCCTCCAGTATTCCTTTTACTTCCACTTCATTGACAAAGTCTTCCCTATTAATTCAGGTAACCGAAAATAAGATAACTGATCTTCTAACCCAGGGGTCCCCAATTCCTGGTCCATGGACCAGTCTGCAGCATGCCAGAAACTGATCCATGCAAATAAGTGAAGCCCCATCCATGTAATGCAGGCAGCACATGAAATCATGCCCTTCTCTGGTCCACAGAAAAACCTCTTTTCATGAAACTGGTCCCTGGTGCCCAAAAGATTGGGTCTAACCTGTAAATGACAATCAGCTATCCTGTGTTCATCCTGCAAAGAAAAACACTGCAAAACAAGCCAGGAATTTTCCTTAATGACCATGTTTAGTCTCATTTGTATCTCAACAGATATGAGAAAATTAAAATGACCTCTTGCTACTACATGTCTCTGAAAGATTTGCAATTTGCTTCTGGAAAGGATCAAGAACATTTTCTGCTTGGTTGGATCAGAAATGGTAGACATCAATAACAGTGTTGCATCTATTCAGTATTCCACTTATTTTATGCACTATTCAGAATGACCAAGCCATTCACCTGAATTTCTGAACAAGAGCAGATACTTAACATCTAGTACAAGTCTTCCTGATTCTGTCTTGCTTCTGTCTTTTTGTACTTCAGCTGCTGTATTCCAATCATAGGACTTCCCTATTAAATTATATATGCCTTCTGTATTAAGAGTTTCAGCTCATTTTATTTATTTCCTGTACCCTGAATATTAGGGTATACACAACAAAAACGATGAACTTTATGAGCCAATGTTCTTTCTGATTTTTCAGTGAGTGGTTTAATAGGCTACATCAATACTCCTACTTCTTGTATAATACATAAATCTTAATCTGAAGTACTTGCATTATGATTTTAATCTCCAAATGCCAATGAGTTCAGTTTAAACCACCTCCTAATGAAGTTTGGCATGTTTTAGTAAAATAAATTCTTACCAGTCTTTGTGAAATATAACTTGTCACATGCTAGGAGTTCAAATAATTCAAACAGTGCTCCCAGATACCAAATCCTTCCATCAGCATAATTTCTGAAGTCAGTTATTTAAGTATTCTCTAGTCCTATGCTATGAGTTGCAAGAAGGCATAAAAAATATCCGAGCTCTCTGGTTTTTAAGATTCCTTGCTGGATCTTCAGAACCGACAATAGTTCTGGGGGTACACTTTTATCTCTGTCCTCTACCCAAAAATATAAGAAAGAAAAAAATAATTGTTAGGGAACTTCTAAAATTTGGAAGTGCCTAATCTGTGTTCCTTGTAGACAATTCATTTTTAATCCATTGGATTTGATTGGTATACATTATTTTTTGTCATCAATTATTGCAACTCTTTCTTTTCTTTTTCTTGTTGCATTCCTTCTGCAATTTCTCCTGACCTGATTTTTTTTTCTGGCCCTGGAATCTTAGAACTTGTTTCTTCTAAACAAAGCTGCTTATGAATTCCAGGAGTACAGGACATCACCTATATTTCTCCAAAGTAGCATTGTCACTCATTGCACTTGCACTTGCACTTTTTTCCTTATACAGAATTGCTTCATCTATTGACTCTTGTTGCAGCAATTTGACCTCCTTTGTTTGATCCATCTTACCACTTGTGGGATAGTCATTCATTGCTCCAGCTCTTTAACTTTTTCTTCACTAAATGCTACAAGTTTGGACTTGTTGCAAAGATATGTCAGGTTATATTTCAGCAAGAATACAAACATGCACAACTGAGTATAGGCCATAACTCCCAAGTTATATCTCTTCATCTTCAGTTTTATTTCTTAAAGCATCACCTCTATTTCTTTACCTTTGGTTTTGAGGGAAAATATGGTAGGGACCATCCCATCTGAATTTCCTTGTTGGAAATCTGGTGCCAAATTCCTGTTAGTTCTTCCTTTTTGCTCACTCCCTGGGAAATGGCAACCTTATAGTTCTCCGGTAGTCTGTAGCAGTATCTCTTTGATCAGCAAGAAAAAAGATAATTCACAATTTTGTGGGTGTATATGTGTACATATGTGCCTTTGAGAAATTGTTGACTCCACATGGCTGCCTCTACTAGTCCCTGCAATTTTCTTTGTAAGATTTTTTTAAGTAGTTTGTCACTGCCTTCTTCCTAGGGCTGAAAGAAAATGACTGGTCAAGGCAGAACTGAATTCTTGATCTCCTGGTTTCTAGCCTAGTATCTTAATTACTGCACCAAACTGGTCCTCTCATTTTATCATACACAATAGATTATCAGCCACTCTCAGGGCATGTTCCTTGTAATCAGGAAATGATTTTCTTCACTCTATATCAGTAAGGACATAGACCCTCAAAACACACAATCTAAGAACTCCTCTACCTAAGTCAATCTAAGTTTTCTGTTTTCTTTCTCAGACAATTTCTTCCTAGAAACTATCTTCCAAGAGCACGTACAACTGTCTTTGTTTGTTGAAGGGAAAATATTTGCTCAATCACCCATAATGGATAATCAGCAACTATCTGAGTGACTTTTTCAGCTCCTCGAACTAATCACACCTAGATGTGCATTCACTTTCTTCTCTTGTCTCTTCCTCCTGATGGACTTTGTTGACAAATGGTAAGCTTTCTCTATTTACATGCTCAGTGTGCAACTGCTTTTGACAATATAGAATTTATTTTTGCATGTCGTTTTTCTTCTGTTTAAAGAACTACAGGAATTACTGGCCAGTTAAAATAATTGAAAAGTTAATGGCAACTGATGACACATAATAGGAAGTGGTGGAAAAGCTAACATATGATTAAAATGAAATAAAGGTGTTAAAGGAAAGCACCACAATATCATTTATCACATCATTGCATAGGAAGAGTCAGGACTATAGGAAGTGGCATAATAGTCCAGACATAGCAACAAGGAATGACACTGCAGTGCTGCCTGTACCTCTTGCACAGGATTGGAAAGAAAATTATATGGATGTGTCTGTAAAATTACCAATTGTTGAACTTTTGCACAATTTCTCTCCTATTAAAAAAATATAGGAGTTGTTGCTGTTGCTGAAAGAAAATTGACTTAACAAATTAAAGAATAGGAAAATGTTATTACATTTTCATGGATGAAGTTCTTGCATGGATTTATTTATGAAATGGCCAAGCTGTGTGTGAGAAAGTCCTGACATTCTTTCTGCAACATTTCTTCAACAATGTGCAGCCTCACTGACTTTCTATGCATCTATTAGATGTCAAAGGAAGACCTGACAGAAGACCTTGTCCCATTGGATTTGTAGACTAGTACTGCTGTTGTGCCCCCTGAAGGAGGAGTCTTACCTGTGGAAAAAAATATACTATAATTTCTCCTTTTTGCTAAATACATTCAGATAAGTTGTCTTCTCCCAAATTTACTGCCAAAGAACAAGGAAGCAGTTTGTGCTTTCAAATATCACTATCTTTTCTAGTTTGGGTCACTCCATAATCCAAGTATTCATAACTATGTTTTTACTTATACCTATTATCTTGTAAGCAATTGACAAACCAAATAAAATAAATAAAAAAATAAAAGTATGTCTTGTGTCTCCCCACCAATGTCATAACTAAATTTCAGCTCTGGTTCATCAATTAAAGCTTATTTCTTTTTTAATCTTTTCTTACTCAATACCTTGATAAGTAACATTAGCAAATGTGCGAAAAATAATTTTATTTTATAGTGGGAAAAGACTAGAAAAACCAGTACATAGTCATATAGAATACTTTTAAGCTTTTCTCCTCTGGATATGATATTTAACAGATGCTTGTGGTGTAAGAATTTTCTATTGGTTTAAATGATGCTCATTTCTCAGCGAGAAGGCAGAATGCTGATCTGGGCTTGAGAATTGACCATAGTGATTCCTAGATTCCTAATACCATCCCACCTGTTAAATCTAAGAGAGTCAAAGTGTCAATTGGAACATGTTAAAGACTCATGTCTGTCTTCATTACAGACACAGCACTACACCTTGTCACCACTTGTGCCATAATGTTGTGATATTTCACACACCATTTCACTAGCAGCAGCTCAAGGCAATTTAGATTCATTGCTTTTCAGCTATTCAAATTTTAGGGGGAGGTGGTTTTTTGGGGGCAGGGGGAAGCATGGTGAGGTTACTTTTGCAAGCAGTTTTTCTTTGAGTTTCTCTTCCTTGTGGGAAGTCTTGCTGCTCTTGTCTAAACTATTTCCTTGCATCTGGATACTTCTTTTTCTGGAAAATATCAGCCGAAAATGCATAATCATCGAAAATGCACATAGTAAGAAGCAGATGGCAGTTGTGCATGCAACATCCATATCCATAATCCTGGGAATTTAGGCATCTGGGAAACTAAAATCTTCAACTATAAATTAAAAGTATGAAAGCTAATTTTTATTCTACAGAGTGACTTGCAGCTTCATCTGTTTGTCTTGTAAGCATTATAAGGCAGCATTCATCACATGATCAGCATTCTGCTCTGGCTATATATATAGTGCTGATTTATCTAAGAAATCTATGCAATACATAGATGGATTCTATGTTCTAGTAGTGGGATTCAATTTTTTTTACTACCGGTTCTGTGGATGTGGCTTGGTGGGCATGGAAGGGGAAGGATACTGTAAAATCTCCAGTCAGAGGTGGTATTTTCTGGTTCTGCGAATTACTCAATTTTCCCGCTACTGGTTCTCCAGAACTGGTTAGATCCTGCTGAATACCACCTCTGCTATGTACTCTAAAATACCATGTTTGTGAACTGAAATATCTATCTTGGCAGTAAGATGATCTCCATCTTCAAGTGGCCTACTGTATTTTGGTATCTGTATGAAATAGAGAAATACTGCTCTTTAACATTACATCCAGGGGTGGGATTCTACCAGTTCACACCTATTTGCTAGAACCGGTTGTTAACATTCTAAGCAGTTCTGAGAACCGGTTGTTAGAAGAAACTATTGACCTAATCCTGTAAGGAAGGCAGGAAGGAAACATTCTGGTGTTGCTTACAGAAACTGCCTCTCTGTGAACCCTTATTACATTCTTGGCAGGACTAGACTTTCTGTCTCAGGAACTTCTCTGGAGTTTTTTCCCCCTCCTTTACTGGTACTTTGCTTGTGTGGAGTGACCATTTAAAGTTACAATGGCACTGAAAAAAGTGACTTATGGCCATTTTTCACATTTACGACTGTTGCAGCATCCCCAGAGTCATGAGAGGCCAGGCAAGGAGATGTGTGCCTCGGTGTGAGTGATATTGAGTTGGTCACGCCCAGCCAATAACATGACCACCAAGCCATGTCCACCCAGTCACATGACCAAGCCATGCCCATCACCTAAGCCACGCCCACAGAATCGGTTGTTAAAACATTTGAATCCCACCCCTGATTACATCCTCCCTCCAAAAATCCTGAAATTCAGTTCTAGGGCTGCATTTTGAGGTAGCCTTACATCAGGGAACATGGGTCTCAAACAATCACACAAAAATGACATTTGAAAGAAAGACTGTTGATCGGCTAGGGAAGAGTATAGCTCAAGAGATTAATTATGTTTGGCATAAAAAAGGCCCCAAATTCAATCCTGAACATTTCTACATCAAAATAAGAAAATTCCTTGCCATAAATTCCAAGGATCATTATAATAAGTGTAGACAATATTAAGCTCAATGGTACCAGTTACCTGACTCAGTGCATTGCTTATAATCGGCAGCGAGTTACACTTAGTCAACGGTCCTTCACTTGAAACTTCTTCAGTCTTATGGGTTTACATTCACAGCTTGCTACCATGAAATAAACCATTACTGTTATACAGCCAGGCAGGAGACACGCTGGTACTTCTCTGTCTTGTGTTCCAGAATAACTTGAGTGGCTGTTGGTATGATGCATCCTAGCTTGATAGTGGGATAGTGCCTGTTGTTTTGCCTCAAGAGACCATTTTTTTTCAGCCAGACCTATTTATAGTACTATAGAGAAAAGCAGCTGGGAGAAAGCTGTGGCTGGGTGAAAATGACATGGAGGGGAGGAATAAATCATTAGTGTTTCTGTCTCTGCCTCCCACCTACCATGTCAGTAGCTTTACTAACAATTCAGTGGCTGCATGCTATGTGCCTAACAATAGCTCGTCAGGTATCATTTCAAGGGTGCAGGAAAAAAGTGGATAATGCATAGTCCTACTTGTGGGGGGCGGGATATAATGTTCCACTTTAGTGGTAGTTCTGGCTCAACTCTCCTTCCTCCTCCAATCATGGCAAACACTGTCACGGTCAATTGCCATGCCCCCAAATCCCCCTACTATATTTGGTGGGAAATTTTGGTATTGCAGCAGATTAATGACCTTAGCAAAATGTAATTACATAACAGAGTTCTACTCTTAATAACCACGTATTTTACTTGTCAATGTGCCTTAATTGAAAATGAGTAGGCGATACTAGTTGCAGTGGAGTTGGCTGGCAAGCCTTTAACGCTATATTAATTGTAGTAATTAGCAGTCACTTTATGTTGGAGTCATCTATAAATAGGGGGTCCATTAGTTTAGCAGAAGAGTGTGATTTAAAATGCAAATAAAAACCCAATTAGACATATAAATCACTTGCCCTCCTAAAATTTACTGTCAAAAAAGGACAGTGTGTATGTTTGCATGCATGTGTGTGTATGCACGTGCACACCCATGTGCATGTGCTCTCTCTCTCTCTCTCTCTCTCTCTCTCTCACACACACACACACACACAGATTTCTGCAGGTCAAATTGTTTGAGTCAGACTTTTTAAAAATGTCATTTGCAAATTCTAGAAGAGGATGAGAAAAACAGAAAGATTCTGAGCAAATTAGTCCCCATATAGCAATTCTGATCTATCTAACCCCATAAGGCATTACAGGTGGTAATGGAATCTCAGCAGCCTACTGTTGTAAAAGAAGCTTTTGAGACATTCAGAATGGTTTTCTTTGTGCAACTATCAGTGGCTTTGGAGTGATGCTGCACTAAGGGTGGCTCTCCAGCATCAAAAGTAAAACTTAATTTTCTGGATCTAAAAGGAAACCCGAAGCCAAGGTGGGAATCTATGCTAAAGGCTCGTGGTTTACCTTTTGGCTTGAGTCATCAAAACAGATAAGGTCCTGCTCTCATGGGATTTTCAACAGAAGATATCATGTATGATAAAATTCAGCATGGCTTTAAAGACTGGAAGAGTTCTAAACATAGTAACATCATATTGATTGTTTCTAAACCAAAGAAAAGGAGAGGGAAAAGGCTACTGCTTTTACCCACCCACTGGCTTTTATTTATTTTCCCAGGTGACTTGGTACACCTCAGAGTGTGAATTGCACTGCCATGCTTTTTCAAAGGCTTATGAATCTGATGTAAGGTGACATCCAATGCACCTCCAAGACCTGGTGGAGGGCATGTTTCTGACTGTGCAGAATCTATATATATATATAAAAGTGAAATACCACTCACGCAGCATCATGAAATCTCCAGAACCGTAAAGCCTTCAAACTTGAAATTTGGCACATATGTTCCTCTTGGCTTCTATGTACTCACTAAGAAAGGATTTTTCAAAATGACCACCAGGCCATTAGTATTGCATATATTATTATTAACATGCTCTGATGCTAAGGAGTACTACTTCCCCTCCTCACCTGAAAAGAACTCTGTTCCAACTGCCAGTTGCCTCATATTCCATTACCTTAGTAATTTCACAGCCATTTGCACCACTGAGGTAACCTGAGGACACAGACAAACCTCCAGGTTGCCTCAATAACTCTCTAAAACGATGCAAACTACACTTCCAAACAGGAAGCTACTTTGGCATCAAAGGTTATAGTATTTTTATTACACACCATTCTGTCAGAGCTGAAGAAGATCCTTGGATGAGAAGCAAAACATCTTCAGAGAAAGTCCAGTTGCCTCTGGAAAAAAAGCACTTTTGGGACAACAATTGGAGGATTGTATTTTACAACAATTTTGCTAGATAGATAGATAGAGAGACAGACAGACAGACAGATGATGGAGAAATGGAATGGAAAGGAAAGGTGGAAGGAAGGAAAGGAAAGGAGGAAAGGAAGGGAAAGGAGGAAAGGAAGGGAAAGGAGGAAAGAGGGAAGCCAGGGCTCCTGCGTAGCCCAATCACATAGTTTCACGGGTATCCAGCTAGTGACTAATACAATTATGCTCTTATCTCTCTGAAGTACATGTTCATCTACCTCTTTCCACTAAATACCCAAATGATTTCATTATAAAGTATCTTCTCAATGAATGAAGATAAATGGCTTTATTTCTTCATTCATTCTTTTCTGATTAGCTTAGCTCTTAAACCAACTTGCAATCTAATAAACATCTTCCATGAAAAAAAACAAAACAGTGAACACTTTCTCTTGTTAATATTAGACAAGTATTGTTGCAGAGCTCAGTTGCTATCTTTGAACAAAGAAATTACAAAAACATTGTAAAATAGCTAAGCTTGACTTCGTTAGAACATTTAACAGTATTTCTCATGAATTAAATTGGGACCAGTGATTTTTATTCATACTACAGATTCTAAGCAGCAAAAATTTTTGTGCCATATTCAATGTCTTCTATGAAAGACCAGTAACTAGCTATCTGGTTTCCTACATTTCAGTTCCCTTTGTTTTATCCTTTCAATATTTCTCTCTTAGTTATGAAGGTAATCACACTCTTCTTGCTGAAGAATGCATCTCATCAAATGGACTATAGCCATAAAAAATTAAGTTACAATAAATTTATTAGCCATAAAGCTATCTCAATACTCTTCATTCCCTGTATATATATGTATTTCTTATTTCCTCTTTTGTCCTATCATTCATACTTTCTGTGATGTTTTAGCTCCCATTGTTGTTCTTTCTGGCTATTTTTTTGCTAAGAGATTTTATTTCTGGATCACTCTACGCACAAAGTGTATGTAATCAAAGGGCTGAAGCAGGGTGGATTCAGTTCGGTGAAGCAAATGTAGACACAGTGCAAATTTGACTGCAATGACACAAGACATATTTTCATTCATCGAGGCATTTAAACTAAACACACTGTCATAGCACACTGTCATGGGAGGCATTCTGACAAATGGCAGTCCAGCCTCTTCTTGAAAGCTTCCAGTGATGAAGCTCCCACAACTTCTAAAGGCAAGCTGTTCCATTGGTTGATTGCTCTCACTGTCAGAAAGGATAGGAAAGGAAAGGAATTTTATTTAACAAAAACATCTTATAACCAAGTCAAAATATCAGTGGGGTCCATAGCAGTGGTGAGATTCAATTTTTTTTACTCTCGGTTCTTTGGGCATGGCTTGGTGGGCGTGGCAGGGGAAGGATACTGTAAAATCTCCAGTCAGAGGTGGTATTTGCCAGTTCTCTGAACTACTCAAAATTTCCGCTACCAGTTCTCCAGAACTGGTCAGAACCTGCTGAATACCACCTCTGGTCCATAGGCTGAGTAAGAGAAAGAGAACTTCAGAGTCATAAGTAAAAGCAGGAACTAAGAAAAAAAAGATTCTTTTCTACAATTACCACTTTTGTAGCTAATGATTATAACCACAGATTCTTTTCCTTGAGAAGAAACTTGAATTCAATTTTAGGGGTGCTGATGTATGTAGATGTGGAGTATACTGCATCTGTATATGGTGGGTATTCTATGGCTGGTTCACACCACATTAGATCAGGATAAAATGGTTGTTTATTTGTTACTCAGCTTGTGGGAATACGGTCATTGCCCCTCACACCAAGCCATGGTGATTTATTTATTTGAAGACTGGGTTTTATTTATTTATGCAGCATGAACCTCACTTACATATAGGCCATTCATGAAGGGCAGATTTATCCTTACTCACAAGATCTTGGCTGAGACAGTTTTTCTACACTTATTTTAGAAATTTTCATTCAAAACAAGGAGAATCCATTTCCAAAGCAAGAAGAATCCATTCCAAGGAGAATATGTGATGTTCCCTCATGACATGCCATCATTCTTTTGCAATAGAAGTGCAAGCTCTATTTCGGGCAAAACAAGCTATTTTTTAAGAGTTACATTCCATTCCAAATCTGCTGTGAATCTCTCAATTATGAACCGCTCCAGTAGATATAATTTCCCATTAAGGAGACCTCTGTATTAAGCGGGTAGATGCATTTAACTATCACGTCTTGTTTGGCCTAGGTAGCTACTAAATCACCCCCGCCCCCCATGCTCCTTAACTTTCCTATCTGCATTTTTTTCAGAAGATCGGATTTTACTGAAAAAGAAATCTCAATCCTGCAATGTGCTTCAAGTAAGGGAACAGGGATTAACTGGTTTAAAACATGTATAATGAGAACATTTGGAAACAACACAAATGGGAAAAACCTCTCAGATGCCGCATTTTCAATGATCCAGCACTAATTACAGCTTCATCTTTAAAAACATCCTCCACCCACATTTGGCTCAGAGAGGCCTTTGTGGTAGGAACACAAATGTCAGGGCAGTAAAGAACTAAAAGATCCATCTGCTGCCCTGATTCAGCTGTGACATTGGCTTGATTTCCTTGTTTTCCATGATTCCTAGCAGAAGTCTGTGTTTGAAGATAATCTCCCTCACACCAAGGATGACTTAATCATAAATACTATACATGGGTCAACATTATTAGCATTATTAGAGACCCCACATACCTACTTACAGTCTGTTTCTGTTGCTCCCCTATGGGAGGAGGTTTCGAAGTATTTCTTGCAGGACTTCCAGATTCTGTAACAACTTTGTTCCCTATGCCATCCATCTGGTAAACTTGCAAGATTTGTTTCTCTTGATATATCTCTAATCTCTATCTCTATCTCTATCTCTATCTCTACCTCTACCTCTACCTCTACCTCTACCTCTACCTCTACCTCTATCTATCTATCTATCTATCTATCTATCTATCTATCTATCTATCTATCTATCTATCTATCTATCTATCTATCT
The DNA here is from genome assembly GCF_049901735.1 of Notechis scutatus. Lineage (NCBI taxonomy): Eukaryota > Metazoa > Chordata > Lepidosauria > Squamata > Elapidae > Notechis > Notechis scutatus. The sequence goes on along the minus strand of NC_142011.1, from coordinate 51,369,837 downwards.
ATCTATCTATCTATCTATCTATCTATCTATCTATCCCCGAACTAGACTGTGTTGTTGCTCTATGTCATATAATATACGTGGGTATAAACATAATTATGTTCTTGCTCCTGGGGGCTGCAGGGAGGCCTACTAGGCTGCATGACTGGGAGCTGTGATGATCAGCTGGGAGGCAGCAATGGACCAGCAGCCCAATCAGCTGGGAGACTAATCATTCAGTTCAGTCAGACCTTACAACTTTGGGAGATCTTCCCCCACCCTCAAGAAGTTGGAAGTCTGACTGAACCTTTTTTAAACTGGTAGTGACATGGTCTTCTTTTGTTGCCCTGCACAGAGAAGGGAGCTGGAAATCAGGTTAGTGAGAGAATGGTGGGTGTTCTTATAATGCAAAGTCCCATTTTGACCCCATTTCAAAATAATGATAATGCAATATCCTCACTTCCACCCCATTTCAGAACACCCACCATTCCCTTACTAACCTGCTTTCCAGCTCCGTTCTCCTCTGTGCAGGCTAACAAAAGAAGACCATGTGACTACCAGTTTAAAAATGGTTCAGTCAGAAGCCTGGAACTCAGGACAGCCTACAGAGTTGCCCCTGCATGGCCCCATGGGAGTCTGACAACCAATCAGAATACAAGCTCAAATTCAAATCTCAACAGAGGGTATAAAACCCAGGCACTTTCAGCCCTCCTCTTTTTTGATCTTTTCCTTCACCTTGAAGCATGTGATCATCCTTTTCACTCTGGAGCTCCAGGCTATGTGGTCCTGTCCACCATTAAACCATCTTTCCAAACAGCCTCCATGTTTCCAGTGTCTTTTTCCCCACTTGGAACTGAACCCAGAAGGATAATTCTTCCAACATGACATTTATATATTATATATGATCCATGTAGAAAACAACATACGGGATTTGATGCAACACATTTTAATAACATACAGAAGCTGACACAAACTGGAAAATAATCTTGCCCTGTTCCAGTGCCTTCCTGAACTGCAGCTAGATCCAATGCAATATCATTGTTCCAGTTCAGGCTTTTTTCCTGTAATTTCAGTAATTTCAGAAAATCACAGAAAAAAAGAGATTATACAGTATGAAACTATTTGTAGCAATCCCTTATGCTGTCTCCTTAAAAACAAAACAAACTGACATTCTGGGCAATCTGAAATACTATCGTGTCATCCAGGGGTGGGAAATTCCAAAAATGAGCTCATTTCATGTGATTACTGGCTTAATTTCAAAACTCTCATACAAGAAGTCAGTGCTCAGAGTTATCTGTTCCGTGCTGCCTGCTGCAATTGTGGTGAGTGGAAAGAGAGTGCCAGGGAATGAAGCAGCATTTGAGTAGAATAGAGATCTGGGTCCCACACTTATTTTTACTGAATCTAACAACTACTTGTTTTACAGACAAGTAGCGCAGCCTCCAACAGATTATCTTTGAAGGAATGTGGCTTTGCTCTGCAAAGATTTCCCCGTGAATAAGAAGTTATATTTCTATAGGACACTTGATACCTTTCTAAATATTTACATCTCTTCTTTAATATAAAATAACTGGTAGATTACTACAGAGAGTTCATGGCATCAACTTTAATTTTAAAATATATGTGATTAAAACAAACACACATATACTATAAATGTACCAGTTAAGACATTGGATTAGGACCAGCAAGACTGAGATGCCAAGTGTACTACCAGCCAGGCTGATTTTGGGCCAACTATAGTCTTGCAGCCAAAATTATCCCACAGAGTTGTTATGAGTAGAAATTGGAGGACCGGATATTTATTTATTTTATTTTTTATTTTATTTTATTTGTCAATTGCTTACAAGATAATAGGTATAAGTATAAACATAGTTATGAATACATGGGTACATATAAGAAAAATAAAAAGAAACAATAGGACAGGGATGGTAGGCACATTGGTGCGCTTATGCATGCCCCCTACAGACCTCTTAGGAAAGGGGTGAGGTCAATAGTAGACAGTCAAAGGTTAAAGTTTTTGGGATTTGGGGAAGAAACCATAGGGTCTAGTAGAGTATTCCAGACATTGACCACTCTGTTGCTGAAGTCGTATTTCCTGCAATCAAGTTTGGTGCAGTTAACCATGAGTTTGTATCTATTGTGTGCTCTTGTATTGTTATGGTTGAAGCTGAAGTATTCATTGACAGGTAGGACATTGCATTGTATGATTTTATATACTATACTTAGATCGGACCGAAGGCGGCATAGTTCTAGGTTTAGTTCTAGAATTTCAAGTCTGGTGGCATAAGGTATTCTGCCATGAGTAGAGGACTGCCTTGAGCTCTTGCCCCAAAGGTGGGATATAAATCTAGGCAAACAGTGGGATATACATCAGGTGGAAAAGAAAGAAAAAAGGTAGATTGATTTTGTTCCAAAAACTATGTTGCAACACATTTGGAGGGAAACTCTTTTCTTTAGGGGACTGTAAATGATGGAATAACCTCTTTACAGTATACCCATCAAAATTATGATTACGTATAAAAGAGATGTGAACAATACATTATACAATATGAAAGAATAAGGGCTACATATTAATCAGAATCACCTAAGAATTAGAGCAGTGGAATAAATGGTGAAATTTTGGAAACAGATAAAAAAATTAGAAAGGGGAACCTAACAGATTGAAATAAAAGCAAGACTATTAAAAATATCAGTAAGAAAAGTCCAAACAAATTAGTTTAACAAAATAAAAAGTGATAAGGTATGATATTGTAAAAATGCTTGAAATTACTTAAATATGGTATGTTATTTCTAGGTTTAATGGTTTCTTGAAAAAAGGTTTCCTTGAAATATGCTGAGATATACATCTAACAGTTAAATTATTCCCACCATTCCCCAAACTAGATATGTCATATCTGGGCTGCAAAAATTTGTATTCCCATTAGATGGCAGCAACCACAACCAATTGCTGCCATCTAGTGGTCACTAGATTTTTGTATCTCAAATATGGTATATACCTACCAAAACCACAATTGATGATTTATATTTGGACTTATAAATTAAAGTGGTGGACTTGATAATGTTCTTGGATCAATACAATCTTTAGACATTGGTTTGAATCACATTTGGGAACCAGAAGCAATTAATTAATTTATTTGATTAAAACAAACACACATATACTATAAATGTATTAGTTAAGATTAGGACCAGCAATTTACTAATTACTGGCTGTTTTATAGAACATTTGACCCAAGCTGCTGGTTGAGTTCATGAGTTATGTTGCTTTTTAAATAAAAATATCTTTTGATAAGAAGTATAACAAACAACAGGATCACCACAAAGATCAAAACATATAGTAGTTAGTGCAGGTCAGAGCCACCACGTTTACCAACTCCCACCTTTTTTTGCTCCTCTATCGTTTTTCCTTTCCAAGCAGCTGTGGAAGGGTAAAAATAAATGGAATTCCTAGAACAAGCCCTCTTTTTAAGGAAGCATTTTTCTAGTGAAGAAGAAGGTTTAATCCTTCATCTGTGATCAAATGGCACAGTTGTCTGAAGGTTAATTTAGACCTGAACAACTCTTTTGGATTAAAGCCAGTTCCAGCCCTGATACATACCGTGTTATGATATTCACACAACACTTTAATCTCCCTCATAATGAGGTTAAGCATATTGTGCAAACACATCTCTTGAATTGACATAAGGTAGAATCTCCACCTGTATTGAAATTCAGAAAACTCTGCTTATTTAGCCAAACTTCTATGCACTGCTTGAGTTCAATGTAAATCAACAATAATCTTATTTAAACTTTTCCAGCTGTATAGAGCTTCATACCAAGATAAATAAAATCATAATACAATAGTTTGAGCCTGCAGAATTAAGTAGAAAGCCTTATGAAGAGATTCTGAGACATCTTTTGTAAGTCCTTCAATGAATCCAGATTTTTTTATACCTTTTCTAAAGGCTGTAGATGGTATTAATCAGAATGTTTCATACCATGAGACTGGAATTTTGAGAAATTGCATGTGAGTGCTGTATATGTGATCTGGATTTCTATTCTGATTTCACACATGGGAATGAGAATAACTAGATGGTCAACCATGAAATAGGCAATGTCTCAAAACGTCTGCTACTAACTTCACTAAGAGTTACAGCCAAAGATAAACAGAAGTGTGATATCAAATCCTACTAAAAATGTCCTTGGCTGCTAGACAAGGGCTTTCTGTCCAACCTCACTTCCATTCCTTACTCCATCACAAAGCACTCTGCAATCATTCTGATTTCTTTCAGCTTTGAAATATAGGGAGCAGGTGGACCAAACAGTGAACCAATCTGGGCCCTTTCAGCTAACCTATGGAACAGTACAAAAAATATAATTTGTTCAATGACCAGCTTGAACTGCTACAGTTGCTGGAGCAACAACAACAAAAAAAAAACTCTCTCCCCCATTCTATGCAGAAAAGATAAATTGCAGGATTCTCACCCCATGAACATTTCTAGAATACTTTATGTGCATTTCTTTGATTGTTTGCAGTACAACCTAATCATTTGCTATAAAAGAATAACTGCAAACATACCAAACCACCAATGTGTTGCTGCACTGGAAAACCCATTGTTACACATGGGTAACATGTTAGCAGTTTTAAAACAAGACAAGTGGACAACATCAAAGCTGACACCAGCCAGAGCTTAAAACAACTCAACTCAAAAAGCAGTGCAAGATCAGGAAATGTGGAGAGACCTGGCCCATAGAATTGCCAAGAGTCAAACATGACTGAATGGATACCCTCATCATCATGCGGAAATAGTGGCTAGAGGGGGAAAAGAAGAAGAAATATATTCTAAACAGGCATAAAGTATAAGATATTGTGGCTTTAGTTGTAAATTAGAACTGGAGAAGCTTCTTGGATGAGAAGCAAAACGCTTTCAAAGAAAAGAAATCCAAGGAAATCCAGTTGCTTTTGGGAAAAAGCATCTTTGGGACATCTCTCTTTAACTTTAAATTGATTCTATCTGATAGTGGTTAAGAAAGTGAGGTTTTTGGGGTGTTCATTACAAGTTGCATTGTGGTTCTAAGAATGATTGAAATCCCTTGATTCCAAGCTGTTCAATTCAGAAGTCAACCACAAAACCCACAATTTTTGCAGTCATCCCATGAGGAACAGTTGTCTAGAATGCACATGGGCAACTTCATAGTCTGTCAGGATTCTGGCAGTTACCCCAATTAAATCATGAGCCTCAAGCCAAACTTCCAAAACTTCAAAGGATTTATTGGGAGTTGACATGTCAGGCACTGCCTGGGTGTAGCTGACTCTGAGACACATAATTCATTGTCATACTTGACCCTGGCTTTTCCCCCATCCCCTGGGTGTATCGTAATTCATATTCTCCAATGAGACACATCCATAGCCAAGAGTCATCAATCATGTTCTCCAGTTAGATTTTTTTCATGGCAGAAACTTCAGTCACCTAGTTACTATCTCTGAAAAACTATGTATCGAGTGCACTTTCAATTTCCAAACTGCCGCACTGCTCTTTCAAACCCCTTACCCTCTCCCTTTCTGTTGGCAACTCTAAAATGACCATAGAAATATTTTATGAGTTGACATAGTGTCTCCTTGATTGGTCAGACTCTGCCAACCAAAATGCTGTGCCGAACAGCAATCTCCACAATTCTGTCTCTACTCCTTCAGGGTTAGGTAGTTGAATATCTACCTATCACCATTGATATCACCATTGAATATCACCTGGACACTATGCCTTCCAACATGAAAATTTGCATAGAAAGAGAGATTATAGAGCTGAACAATGAATTGTTTTGGAAGAAAAAGTATTTTACATATATTCAGAAACACTGGGAATGGTTTTATTCTAGATCAGTCCTGGGGTTCATTTACTTCCTCTCTCCAGTTCAAGACTTTCCAGGTACTTTCTGAAATTAGGGTCTTTGCATGCAAAGAACGTCCTGGCAAAGCGAGTGGCATAAACCTGGCATGGAAAAGATGTTCTATGCTGTGTGGAAAAAAATCCCGAGGCTGGATGTTTCTGAAATGTTCATTGCTTACTACTTTTGAATGAGGTTCCTTCAAATATAAGGGGGGAAAAGCAACAAATCCCTTTCCAAGAATTTTGTTATGTACAAAATGGAATTGATCTTGTGCTTGACTTGCTCTGAAAATTGCATTTCTGCTGTCCATTTATGTGTATTAATTGAACACCTAGCCCAAGCAAAGATCTGTTTAAATTCTTGATCAATCCACCTTCAGAAGGCTGCCAGATCAATATAATTCTAATTGAATAAGAGGTATTTGGGGGAGAGAATTCCTTCTTATCAAAAAAGTTATCTGCTGACTAAGATTAACTCTTTTGGTAGATAGAGGAACAGTGTCAACATCGTAAAATACTTCGCATACTCATTTTCCATCATTTTTTTGGATTTTCTAGTCACACAGTCTTAACTTCCACTTCCCAGCAAAGTAAGGATTGGACACCAGCAGCCTCTATCTGCTTCATGTGTAGCTATAAAATTGCTCTGTCTAAGATCTATATAATGTTTAAAAAAGCATCCTAAAGAAGGTACCATTAAACATTATGAGAAATAGACCACAAAGTCCAATATCTATCACATATGAAAAGGGAAAGTTTCATTTATTACATATGCCATGTGCCCAAGACTTCAATTCCTGAGCAGAAGAAGTAACCCAATCAAAAACATTAATCTGACATAAAGGGGTCTCTGCAGGATCTCACTGCTTTATTAGTATGATAAAAACATCTTTGCAGCATCGTACCTCAAAATCCATCTTCCCCAACAAAGAGACTTGTAGAAGCATTGGGACTAAAATTCCCCAAGGTTATCCTTACCTGCCTTTGATCCCACATTCCTTTGGTGGCAAGGAACTCTTTTTTTCTTCCTTACCATCCTTATACATTTATGGACCAGTTTCATGTTAAGTGCATCATATTAAGGCAGGTTTAATTAATTTATTCCATGGCACACCATAATGACCAATTAATTTTCAGTAATAATTAACTGTGGCCCAGGAGGGCCCTCCCCCTAACCTTGGGGAACCCAAATCTATACCAGGAGATTGCAGCAGGTATAGGCCTATCATTTGTCACTCTCAATATTTAATATCCCCCCCACCAAGCAAAGATACTGTTCTGTTCATTCTGGACTCTTCTGTACCACTGGTATTCCTTTTCCCCTCAGACTGGCTTAAGAACATTATTCCATAGTGGATTTAATAAGATCTATATTAGTGTTTTTGATATAGCTAGTCTTACATTTTGGCCTCAGCTATTTTCTTTAATAGATATTCTATCTCTTTCAAGACTATTCTTTGGGTTTTGTCACTTAGGGTTTCCCATTTTAATACTGTGGTTGTGAGTTTTATTTCCAGCATAGAGATTTACTACTGTACTCCTATTAAATCTCATTAACTTTCTACCCACAAATTCCTCCAATATAGGCTTATAAAATTCATTCTATGCTCTAATGGCCCATTGGGCCACCCTCACTCATGGTGACAAAAATCTTGCTTTTGGCCAAATTATCATAACTCTTATTTAGCCATGTGTGAAATTCATTTTGGAGAAACATTGGATTCACTGAAGAATAGAAAAGTGTATAAAAAATTGGAGTTGGATCATAGCAACAAGGATTCATTAAGGGCATCTCTAATGTCAGCTCACTGGGTTTGATTCAGATTTAGATCTAATTAGAGAAGAAGCTTTAATTTTACTGGGTCTCCTCCAGGTATGACTAAGATTAAGTTGAACTCACTGCTTGGCCTTGAGCCACTGTCTGTGTTTTCTCAATCCCAGTTTTCCAGCAATGATAATAATGTAGTATACTACTAGATAAATGACAAGAAATACCTGCATATTTGGGAGTAGGGAAGATTCACATATAATTTTTAAAAGGAAGGGGAAAGATATGGGGAAAGCTGTAGGAAAGACATAAATAATTTTCTAACAAGTAACATGGAAAGCTGATCTATACTGTATGTTTTGTTCTACTATAAACTTCTTTTGAACATAGTATAAATCCCATGTTATTATCTCACATAAATAAAAATGTGTTATAAAATATTGAAAACAAATGCCAGAATGAAACAAACACGCAAACAAAAAAGTTTTGTTAGAATGAGAGTCTTGACATATTGCAATGCATTTTAGGGGAGGAAACCCCTGAAATTGGTGAGGCAAGAGTTAGTACGTTCCAATGATTTTTAGCCAAACTAACTTGCTCTGACTGATGAAGTTCCTTGGATGTCTGAAACTAGCAAAAAATTAGTCCAGTTGCCATGATTCAACCTCTAGACACCTTTGCCTGGATGATAGAGAGTTTTCATCAATACAGAACAAAAGTAATAATTAGGAAAGGTAGGCTGCTGCTTAGGTGAAGAAAAAACAGTAAATGCTAAACAGAGGAGGAAGATGAGGAAGAGAAGGAGAAAAGAGAGGAGGAAGAGGTGCCATATCCTTACTGATAGCTGTTGCTAGAAGACAGTAAAGATATCCTCATATCATGAGGATATCCTACATCCTTATATCACATTCTGGTGAGAGAGAAGTTCCCTGAAAATGGGCTCGAGCATAAGTCCAAAAGCTCTGGTCCTGGTGACTGACCTAAATTGGATGCTGAAGAAAAGATAACATCAATCTTGGCAGAAGGGAGAAACTCTGTAGATAAGCTCAGAGCTCTCATTTCAAGGTTTTACTAAATTAAGCTCCTCAATTATCGCACTTAGAGAGGGCAGAGCTTGCGTCGCAGCGGTACAGCATGCGATCTTTAAGCTCTAAGATCGCTGGTGATATCTCCATTGCAGGACGGTCCCAACGGATCTAAACTGTCCCATATAGATGGTGACAGAGGAGGGCACATCCTGTCGATCCCAGGGACATCACAAAGTCCCTGGTAGATCCAGGAGAGGCCCTTTTTTCCTGCGGTGGAGAGGCAGCCATTAAAGCTGCTGAAGCTGGGACAGCTCCGGAACAGAAGAAAGCTGGAAAGAAAGTGTGTCAGTTTGGTGAGATAATTTTCTACTTATTTTTTTCTGGAGAGAACACCCTAAAAGACTAAAAATTAAATTTAAAAGTGAAGATAAAAGTGCTCAAGCAGTGAGATTAAGCACAAATTAAACCTGAAGGTTTTTTTCTTCTTTTTATTGGAACTTTGGATTTTGTTAAAACTTTTTAACTTTTAAACTGGATTGGTCTTTCCTTTTTAATTTTTATTTTTTCCCTTCAAAATAACTCTTTGGAAAAGTTTTTTATTCTCTTGCTTTTTCTTTTTAATACCCAGAGAACAACGAGAACCAAGATCTACTAGAGCAACAAATCCTTCTTACAAAGTCTAAAATGGATGGGAAAAAATTGATTACAATTAATATAAATGGGCTTAATTCAGCTATTAAAAGAAGAAAAGTATTTCATAAGTTAGAGAAATTAAAATTTGATATAATCTGCCTACAAGGAGTACATATTAAAAAACAACATGATTATATATTGAAACAACAAAAACATTGTAAAAAGAGAGGAGTGGTGTTATACATTAGAGATACAATCCCTGTGGAACAAATATATACAGATGATGATGGAAGGATTTTGATGGTGGAGATAACAGACAATAATCTAAAGACACTTTTAATAGCAATTTATGCCCCAAATGATAATCAAGAAGATTTTTACAGGAAATTACATAAGAAAATAATTAAACTGGACTATGCTAATATCTGTCTGATGGGAGATTTTAATGGAATAATAAATAACAAATTGGATTATAAAACACAAAAAACAGCAAAGAAAACAAGAAAGACATTGCCAAAATCCTTCTTTCGAATGGTAGATGAGATAAACTTAAAAGATGCATGGAGAGAGAGAAATGTGGAAAATAAACAATATACCTTTTATTCAAATAGACATGCATCATGGTCTAGAATAGATATGATCTGGATGTCAACAGGATTGCTTTCTAACATACAAGACATTGAAATAGAAGCAAGTACCTGGGCAGATCACAATCTAATAACACTTCTATGGAAAGGACAAAAAAGGAGATCTAGATGGACTTTAAATAATATGATAATAAAGGAAAAGGACTTTAAACAGAAAATTGAGGGAGAATTGACTTTTTTCTTTAAAGAAAATACAAAAGAGGATACATCATTACAGAACCTCTGGGACACGATGAAGGCTCATACAAGGGTTTGATAATGGACTATACAAGGAAAAGAAATATAAAACAGAAAAAAATCTTTAAAATATTGGAAGATGACTACAAAAAGTTGGAAAAAGAACTACAGAAATTTCCACAAAAAAGGACATTAAAATTAAAATGGACATAACTAAGCATAAAATGGGGCTAATGGAAAAAGAAATAACACAAAAAATTAGAAATGCTAAGCAGAACTATTTTGAAGATACAAATAAACCAGGCAGATGGCTAGCATATAAATTGAGAAAGGAAATAGATTCAAGAAGAATAAATCAATTGATAAATGAACAAGGACATGTATGCTATGGAAATGCGGAGAAGAAGAAAATTATTCAAGATTACTATGGAAAACTGTATCATCAAGAGAGTGTTCAGGAAGAAAGAATTCAACAATACTTACAGGAAGCAAATTTGCCCCAGATACCCAAAGATATTGAAACAATGTTAGAAAGTAATATAACAATGATGGAATTAACAGAAGCTTTAAAAAAGCAAAACATTGGGAAAGCACCAGGTCCGGATGGTTTGCCAGTGGAATTTTTTTTTATTTAAAACAAGTTTTATTAATTTCTAAAATACACAAATCATCATTATTCATTACATGTTTAAACCTTTTTTCATTGTAAATTTAACAAGTCAGATAAATTATGATTCTGTTTTAAACCATTTCCATATAACATACAAAAACCTCTTATTCAATTTCTCTTTACTTCTCTTTACTCTTATTCAATATCATTATTATTATTTCATCTATTTCTTTCTGACTTAGTTACCATTATTCTCATTCTATATTTCTGCAAGTTTTACTAATTCTCCCCCAAAAAAAGCATATACACACAACACACAAAACATAAAAAAAAATCTTTTTGAAAGTAACTTGGACCCAGGTATCTCTCTCTTCATGGACTTCAATTATATTCATGCTCATCTTACATATCATTACTTATTTTATTTACCATTCTAAGCTTTCTATATTAACTTCTCCACATATTTCACTCTTCTTAATTCTATCTTAATTAATCATCTTAGTTTGAATCATTATATTTGTATCTTTTGTCCATTCTTTATCATCCCTTTGTCTCATTCCTTATAAAAAGAAGAAAAGAAGTTTCTCCTGAAATCATTAATCAGAGTATGATGCCTTTCTATCTCACCCCTAAATTAATCAAATTAACCTTTAAAATAACATCCAATACCCAATCCGATTTTGCTTGGTACATTCTATCTAACTAGTACATCCAGAATAATTAAATACATAATTAGACAATAAATCCAGATATTAAAAACAAATACTATAATAAAAATTTTATAATAACATCAATACCATAATCTTATTAAACTCTTTAATTAAAACAGTATTCTAAACCTCCCTTATTATTAAATTTTAAAACCAACCATTATTAAACATTTTAACATTTTAATCTCTTATCAACTCTTAAACCATTACAATACTACCATCTCATCTTATGTACCTTGCAAAATCTTTTGAAGAAATTATACTTTATCCATTATCCCTAAAAAAAAAATTCCTTATTTCCATTTAATTTCAAAACATTGTAGCTTTTCTCCACCTTTTCCCTTTCTTTCTTCTCCCAACAAACCTTTCTACCCCCACTTCTTCTAGCCTCTGCCTTACTGGCTTCCCTTCTCTGTCGTGTTCCTTTTCCCTTTTGTTTACTATCATCATATTGATTTTGCACCTTATTTTTCCCTTTCTTAAATGTTTTTTTAGATCTTAAGTCCTTTAGTTCTCTTCTTTTCTCTCTTCCTTCTTTCTTGATCAAATTCTGAGATTCATTAAAGATGGCTTCTTCCTTTCTTTCTTGTTCCTCTGCTGTCTTCATCTGTTGTAATGTTTGTTGATAGTTAGTAAGCGCCATTTCTAAAAAAGGAAAGCTTCTTCCACACCATCTTTACCATTTTTTTTGCTTGCTCATATTCTTTTCTCAGTTCCTCAACAGAAAAAGCCATTATAAATCTTTTCTTTTCTTTTCCCCTTCTTTCTTCTTACAACAACCAGAATATTCCAAAGAAAATAAAAAAAATAAAGCAGTCCCAAAGTTATCAGTCAGTCCAAACCAAGGCAGAGTTCTCACTTTCTCCTTCTGGGGTAATATCAATCAAAGAGAAAGAAAGTCCAATTCTGTTTAAAATCTTATTACAATATATTCTAGTCTTCAAATCCTTAAGGCATCTCCTCCAACAAAGTCTTAGCATACAAATATTTTCTTTTAATCCTCTCTCTTCCCACTCATCGCTTAAAACCACTTTTCACCTAAAAAATAGGTTTCTTAATATCCAGTTATTTATTCCGTAGGAAAAGAGGGTAAGCTATCCTTTCAGCACCATCAAACTGCCGCTTTTTTCCTCTTCTGGCAGGTATTATTCAGAAAGTCATACTTTTCAGGAATTTTATTAAATATGTCTTAGAGTCCTAGAGCCAAGAAAACTTTCTCCTTTCAAGCACTTTCTCCACTTCCTCCTGCGCATTCTTACCCGGCTGCCAGCTTCTTTGTGGCGGCCATTACGGACCGCCACTGCACCGTCCTGGGAAAAGGTTCTACCGTCGGGGAGGGGTCTGCAACACCCCCAAACCCCTCTCCGGATCCCCTACTCTTCAGCTGCCCCTGCAGGGCAGCCTAGCTCCGCACTCCGTCTGGGTCGGAGCCCCAAAGCGTTAGCGCGGCAGGGATCGCGCAGCTTCGCAAATCCCTGCCGCTGCGAAGTCGACAAACCGGAAGTCCGCCAGTGGAATTTTATAAGACATTCCAGGAAACATTGAATCTTCACTTATTAGAAATTATGAATGAAGTTATGACAAAGAAGAGAATACCCGAAACATGGTCAGAAGCATATATCACACTTGTACCGAAGGAGGACACAGACCCACAGCAAGTTAAAAATTACAGACCTATATCACTATTAAATTCAGGTTATAAATTTTTTGCTTCAATTCTGGCAGAAAGACTGAAAAGATATTTAAACAATTTTATTCATCCTGATCAAAATGGATTTCTGCCGAAGAGACAGATTAAAGATAATATGAAAATAATTTTAGATACACTTGAATACTATGAGGCACATCCTGAAAAACAAATGGTCTGATGTTTATAGATGCACAAAAAGCCTTTGATAATGTGAATTGGCATTTTATGCTGTTACAATTGGGCCAAATAGGCTTTGGTAAAAAATTTACCCAAGCCATCGAAACGATATATCATAAACAAACTGCAAAGGTTATGATAAATGGAGAGTTAACAGACTTTATAGATATAAGAAAAGGGACCAGACAAGGCTGTCCACTGTCGCCTCTGTTGTTTGTGTTAACACTGGAAGTGCTGAATAGGAACATCAGAGAAGAAAAAGAAATAAAAGGAATGAAAATTAAAAAAGAAGAGTATAAATTACAAGCTTTTGCAGATGACCTGGTATTTATATTAGAGGATCCATTGGAGTCTGCACCTAAACTGATAGAAAAGTTAGAAGAGTATGGGAAAGTAGCAGGTTTGAAAATAAATAAAGATAAAACAAAGGTTTTAGCAAAGAACATGTTAGTAAGACGAAAGAAAGAATTGGATGAAGTTTTGGGGATCCAGGTCACAAACAAGGTTAAGTATTTAGGGGTACATATAACACCAAGATGTAGCACACTTAAGGAGGACAATTATCTTAAACTTAAACAATAGATTGCAACAGATTTGATAAAATGGGAAAATTTACAATTATCACTGATTGGGAGAATATCTACAATTAAGATGGATGTATTGCCCAAAATCTTATACTTATTCCAGACAATTCCAATCAGATTAGGGAAAGAATTTTTTGAAGATTTAAACAAAACAGTGCTAAAATACATTTGGCAAGGGAAGAAAGTGAGAATAAAACTTAAATTGTTACAAGATACAAGAATAAGAGGAGGATTGGTTTTTCCCAATTGGGAATTATACTACCAAGCGACAAGTCTGATGTGGGTAAAGGAGTGGATAACATTAAGGAATATTAGACTTTTGAATTTAGAAGGACATGACCTGCTGTTAGGGTGGCATGCCTTCCTCTGGTATAAGGGAACTAAAATGCAGGGGTATTTTAGAAGACATTATATTCGAGAAGCATTGTTTCTAAACTGGGAGAAGATAAAAAAGCAATATTATTTAAAAATTCCACTATGGTTATCTACTATTGAAGCTTTTTCCTATCCAATATTATATAAAAATGAACAAACAGTTAGATATGGTGAGATATTGAATGAAAAGGGTGAACTGAAATCTATACAAGCGTTGGAAGAACAAGGTATAAAAATGAATTGGTTTTCATATTTGCAAATACAATCTAGATTTGATAAAGATGTTAAAACAGAAGGTATCTATGACAAGTTGACTGATTTAGATAAAATTTTGACAGGTACTGATGAAAAAGTAATCAAAAAACTTTATGGACATTTGCTAGAGTTTAAATTAGAGGAAGAACAATGATTACGTGGGGGAAAAGTTTCAGATATGGGATTGACTTAGATAAATGGCAAAAATTGTGGTCTCAAAATTATAAAATGACAATGTCAACTGCGTATAAAGAAAATTTGTATAAGATGTTTTACAGGTGGCACTTACCCCGACGAGAATTGCCAGGATGTTCAAGGATAAATCGGATAAATGTTGGAAATGTCATCAGATACCTGGTTCATATTACGACATGTGGTGGACATGCTCGGATACAAAAAGATATTGGACTATAGTTATAATCCACACATGGTTGGAAAAAATGACAAAACAACACATAGACTTTAAGCCTGAGATATTTTTATTGGGAATTATACCGGAAATATATTGTAAAGAATTGAAATATTTGATTGTAAATGTTTTAACAGCGGCTAGAATTGCATTTGCTAAGAACTGGAAAAATGAAAAAAATACCTATGCAGGAGGAAATTATTAAGAAAATCATGGACTGTGCCGAAATGAGTAAATTGACATTTGAAATTAGAGAACATGAGGATAAACAATTTTATATGATATGGGATTTATTTTATCAATGGTTAGATAAAAGACATGGTAAAGAAATAGATTAGTAAGCCTTACAATAAAAGTTAATAGATTGATATAGAATACGATATAAAATATATAACCATTGGATGAATGTATAATATTAAATCATAATGAAAATTAGAATATCTCGTATGCACCAGGGAATTGGTTAGAATCTCCTCCATGTTTGCAAAGACAGGTGGGGGTGGGGAATCAGAAAGCTGCTCCTTAAGGAAACATTGCCTAATTTTTAGCAGATGGTCTCGTGAGTATGAAATCCATAGTAAATTGCAGATAATAATAAGGAATAAAGAAACCATTAGAGAGCATTTCACTGAGGCAGCCATTGTCGGTGCCATCTAGAAAGGAGCTATCTTGACCCTCTTTCTCCCAACCAAACTATCTAAACTTTATTGTCTCTTGGTTCCCTGGGATGTAACCCTTCCCTCCAGGGAAAATTTCACCCAATTCCTCATTCTTTTTGGAAGTCAGCTTGAACTGGCATCTCCTTTTACAATTTAGGGCTCTTATCTGTGTTGGGTGTTTCTGAGCATTATTTTGCTAGCATGTGAAATTAAGAATTTTATATAATTTTTCTTTGTATGTTGGTGTTACATAGATTGACCCCTATCAATTTGTTGGCCATTCCCCATTCTTCAGATTTTCCTGGCATACTTTGGTTTGAATCTTTACAGTTTCTTCTTACATCAATTCCTGTAGTTTTTAGGTAATGATCAGAATGCTAATCTAACTTCATCTTCTAATACTAGAGATTCTGGTAAATTGGGAATATTTTCTAAGGTATCTTGGATTTTGATATCTCTATTATAACATATTAGTATACTTCCTCCATCTTCATTTAATCTTCTTGGAATCAGTAACTATATTTCTGTTGGAATCCTCTAATGTCAATTTGAGGTCAGAAATTCCTTTTTCTGAGTTCAGAGGTCTAGATTTTCTTTGTTCCTCCAGGTCTTTTTCCATCTTTGATATCTTTATAGCTATTGTAATACTTTTCCTTGTCCCTCCTAACAGCCTTCTGAAATTCTTTCTTAAATTCTTTCCTGAGATTTCTGTCTTTTGGGGCTTTAGCTTCTCTTCTTGGCAATTTCCACCAATTTCCATTTGTTCTGATATTCAATTTGCTTTCTTCTGTTTCTTGAATGTTGGCAGTCTCACATTCATCTTTAACAACTCTGGTTTCTTTCCATAGTTTCTTTGGGTTTTTTTCAATGAGGTTTAGTAATCTCAGTGATTCCTAAGATTATTTTCAAAAATGGTGGGTATAGCTTGTGGAAACTGGTTGGCTTTCTTTTTCTGATTAATTTAGAACTTGCACATGAGCAGTTGTGATTTATTCCCTGGTCAATTTCTGGCAATATCTTTATTCTCTTCTGAGGCACCAGAAGTATGCAGTGTGATCATGGTGGGTTTAAGTTCCAAAACTAAGTCTAAATTTGATTTTAAATGGCTTTCAAAAAATCAATTTCATTCCTTGCTGAGAAAGGGAAGATTGGCTACTGGCCTGTAGTTGTAAAATCTTTTAGGTCCAGTAATAGTATTTTTAAAAGTAATAAAAATAGAGTCTGAAAACACTTTTTCCTGTGAAGAAGAAATTAGAATCTCACATAAGAGAAAAATCTTCCCCTCCTCCAATGCCAAATGACTAAGTGGATGCCTGTGAAATACATGGCAAAAAACATTTGTGGAAGACTTAAGACTCTAGACATTATATAAGAAGATGCTGAAGTACTCACCTAAAATGCTGGAGATTTCTTGCTGTCTGATATCCACATAGCATGGGAGGATACAATGCTAATGCTAAATTTATTCATGGCAGAATTATGGGTCTAAGCAGAATTATGAAGAATGTGAACAATTTTAATGTCAAAATGTCTAGCCAACACATCACAATGAGATATCAAAGATCTTACATGACCTTAAGAGTGAGTCAGATAAGTTCAACCACCTAAAAATTTCTGTTTTCCTATATGAGTCTATAAAAAAGAAAGACTATTTTTCCGAACTTTATTCTGCCTCAGGTATCAAGTTAAATTTCAGTGATCTGGACCAGATTTCTTAATTTTGATCAACTATAGACTACTTGTATATTGCATCATATTACAATATATCTTATGTTGTACCCACTTTGTAAAGCTGAAATGGATTTAATGTCCAAGAAAATCCATGAAATTTTCAGCCACTGGATTTTAAACTGATGCTGAATACTGGGTTAATGTTTACTGTGAACAATGTCCCATTGGTTATTGTTTTTAATCACTGTTTGATTATGCATTATTCTTTGCTGTTTGCCTTTGAATTGTTTATTCTAAATGGTAGTTTATACATCTTTAAAAAAGCTAATGAATACACAGTCAGAAATGTCATTTCCTACATTCACGTGTTATTTGCCTCATTTTATTTTGGTGTGAAACCTCATTTTTGTCTTCCATTTCCTTTTCTTATACTTCACCCATTGATTATATTTGATAGGAGTCTATTCTGTTTTTGCACCATTAACTATAACTGAGTACCTGCTAATGTAACAGCTCTATGCAACATTCTAACTTACATGCAGCATTTATGATATGAAGGTTTTCCTGCAAATTAATTGAGGGAAGGTATCTCCTCTACATTCAGTGATAAAGAATACAAGAAGCTGCTGAAAACAATGAAATGAACAAATGACTGCAGGTACCCCACTGAAGACACAGATGCTGCTGAAGGTGAATCTGAATGGTTTGTGGATTGTTAACTTTTAACCCATTAGTAACAAGCACCTAATTTGGGCATTTTTCTTTTCAAGGTTGATTTTAACAGGAACCCATAACCCAGAATGTCAAGCTGTGGATGCTGGACACTGTTTAGGAGTTTGTCCATGTACCATTAAAATCAGGTTCCTATTCTTTGCAAGTATATATGTTTTCTCTTCTGACCAATATCATTTAGATGGAATATAGAGTTCAGAAAATATCAAAATCTTCTGCACACAGAAATGTTCTTGCTTCCAAGCTACACAATCTGCATATTGCCTGATATCAGCAACAACTGCCTAGACCAATGTTTTATACCTCTTCTCAGACATGCAATGGCAGCTGACCAAAGTCCATGACCCTTCTTGCTGCACAGGCCATCAATGACAGCAGAGCAGATCAGCCACTTGCTCTTTAGCGTAGCTTTTCCTTCAAAGGGCTATTATACAGTTCTTCTCTTATGATTCTTTTCCCATTTTGTAGAATCTCATTGATCTCCCAAGAAATAATGAAGTCACCAAATATTATTAACCTGTGAAGAAGGCAGCTTGCTTCCCATTTCCAGTCTGGTAATTAGATGACACATCCCAGGGGCAAAAGGACCCTGATGCACACTGGAAATGCTACCAGTGTCAACTCTTAGATCACTTCATTATAGCTGAGCACTATGGTGCACAAAAAGGTTTCGTATTGGAAATAGCTATTTGGAAATCCATAAATGGCATAGCCAGAGGGAAATGGCCTTCTTGCCCTTCACCCCTGTTTTACTCCACAGGAATGTTAGCAGCAATCATGAAACCTCTCCTACAGATTTCAAATAAAGTGGGTAAAACTGAAAAACAGATCATCATATATCCTAATCAGAAGCCATGGATGAATAGGGAGGTCCATCTCTTGCTTAAGGCTCGAGATGTTGCTTTCAGATCCGGTGACAGACAGGCCTATAGTGCATCTAGGGCCAATTTGAGAAGGGGTATTAAGAAAGCGATGCATAGCTATAAGCTAAGTATTGAGGATCACTTTGATATCTCAAACCCTTGACGCATGTGGCAGGGCATCCAGAATATTACCGACTACACGCCTGCCCATTTTACTCCCTCATTTGCTAATATCTTGTTTCTTGATGAGATAAATGATTTTTATGCTTGCTTTGAATGAGACAACCAGGAGATAGTCACCAAGATCAGACTCTCTGTAAACTTACAGCTCCTCACACTCTCTACCACTGAAGTCTGTACTGTTCTGAGCTGGATCAACACATGTAAAGCTGCGGGCCCCAATGGCATTTCAGGACGTGTACTTAGGGCTTGTGCTGAACAGTTGTCTGTAGTTTTGACTGACATTTTCAATCTGTCTCTTTCCCCAGCAACTGTACCAACTTGCTTCAAGACCACTTCCATAGTGCCAGTGCCTAAACACTCCAAACCAGAATGTCTGAATGACTACTGGCCTATAGCACTTACACCTACAATCATGAAGTGCTTCGAGCGGATAGTCCTGGCACATCTCAAAACAACTACACTGGACCCTTACCAATTTGCCTACAGCAAGAACAGAAGTACCGAGGATGCTGTTTCCATAGCATTACACATCCCTTTGACACACCTGGACAATAAGAATACCTATGCTAGAATGCTGTTTGTTGACTTTAGTTCAGCATTTAATACAGTCATTCCCTCCAGGTTGATCACTAAACTTGGTGACCTTGGTATTAACACTTTGTAATTGGATACTGGACTTTTTGACAAACAGACCACAACATGTCAAGGTGAATAACTCCACTTCATCTACTATCACACTGAGTACTGGCATACCCCAAGGCTGTGTGCTGAGCCCCTTTCCTGTTCTCTCTCTTCACCTATGACTGCAGACCTGTGTATGGCTCTAACACCATTATCAAGTTCGCAGATGATACTACGGTGATCGGACTCATCAACGATGATGACAATTCAGAATACAGGAAGGAGGTGCAGTGCCTAGCTATGTGGTGTGCTGACAATAACATTACTTAATACTAACAAGACCAAAGAGCTCATTGTGGACTTCAGGAAAAAGAATGGTCACACACACTCTCCTATATACATCTACAGGAGAACGGGAGAATGTGTCACCAGCTTCAAGTTCCTGGAGATCCACCTCTCTGAGGACTTGACCTGGCAGATTAACACCACTAGTCTGATTAAGAAAGCTCACCAGAGCCTCTTCTTCCTGAGATTACTGAGGAAGAATTACCTCTCCTCAGCTATTCTGACTAATTTCTACCACTGCACAGTTGAGAGCATCTTAACTGGCTGCATCTCAGTTTGGTATGGAAATTGCACTATAAAAGAAAAAAAGGCATTACAGAGGGTGGTGAAAATCACCCAACACATTATAGGGATTCCACTTCCTGCCATTGTGGACATTCAGAGGAAACAATGTCTGCGTAAAGCCCACAGCATCGTTAAGGACCCCTTGCATCCAGCCCACAAACTGTTTACTCTTCTTACATCTGGGAGGAGGTTCAGGTACCTGCAATCTAAGACCAGCAACTAGGGAACAGCTTTTACCATACAGTGGTTTCCTTGCTGAACGCCTCAGTTCGTTTGTCCCCACATATATGCTGATGCTTCCCTTGATAATATATGATGTATTTTGTATAATTCTCTGTGCATCTGTATTTATATTCAACGTGTCCATAAACATTTTGTACAGTTGTATATGTTCATATATGTGCAGTCACACTTATCTTTGTGTGCTCGTGTACATACATTTTGTTGTGTTTTCCACTGACATATTCATAGATGCCTTGCATATTTGCATACATATATTTATATTTTACTGTAGTCTTGCACTCTGGTTGGATGCTAACTGCATTTCGTTGCCTGTATCCATGGCAATGACAATAAAGTTGGATCTAATCTAATCTAATCTAATCTAATTCATCTCTGAGACTTTGAATTATTATTTTGTCTTTGTTAATAAACACGGGAGTAGGCAACTAGAAGCTCATTCACTTGGCTTATTCATGCCCCTTCAAAGAGATTTTTAAGCTCATGTTATAAAGACACCAGGGTTGTGTTGATATAGGTAGTCTTTGCTTAATAACCAAATTTATGACAACACTGAATGAGTGGTACTTACGACTATTCTTCATACTTACATTGCTGACAATGTCCTTGTGGTCACATGATTGCAATCTGTGTATTCGGTACTAGCCTCACAATTATAATGTTGCAGCATCCTGCAGTCATGTGATTGCCATTTGTGACCTTTGTTGTCAGCTTCCTACAAGCAAAGTCAATGGGAAGCCAGCAGCAAATGGTAACAGAGTGGGTTCACTTAATGTTAGTAACCATTAGTGCCAGAATTTCCATCACAAAGTGATGTGGTCATGTGACATTAGACTTAAATTATGACCATGTTACTTAGCGACAAAAAATCTAGACCCAATTACAGTTGTTAAGTAGGATCTGCCTTACATTTATTTCCCATAGCAGCCTTCCCTAAGCTGAACATAGCTGTTGTCTGGAGCTTTGGGATCTATTGGCAACAAAGTGGAAAATGACATCTCTTCTTGATCATCTAGCCTAGAAACCCTGTAGTCAAAACTCTTGGTTCCCAAATAATTCTTTCTTGGCCTCATGAGCTTCAGTGAGATTATAGATAGTTGTTGAATAGAAAACAGCAACCTATGACTTCTTCATATTGTACTAATAGAAGAATTTGATGAACTCATGGAGGGTGTGAGGCAGGCAGGCAGGAAGCAGGAAGGAATGAAGGAAGGAGGGAAGAAAGGAAGGGGATATCCAGCTAATACCTTGCTTTTTAAGTAACTAGAGATCAGCTTTCTATTGTTTACAACTAAACATTTCTTTACATGCAGAAAACTAAAAGTCTATTGGTGTCAGTTTGGTAACCCAACATAATTATTGATGACTATCTTATGTTTCTTTTTAAACTAATTACATTAAGATTTTGCTTTATCACTTTGTATTTACCAGAGTGCTCAGTCCACACAATATCTTAATCTCCACAAAGCTGAGTGGTTTCCAGAGCTATGGGTTTCCTTTCTCTCCTATATGGATGTGAGACCTGGACTCAATACTGAAGGCACATCAAATAACTGGAGAAATTTCACATGTGTGCTTTTTGCTCCATCCTTGGTATTTGTTGGCCTGGAGATCTTAGATCATGCAGAGTCCCTGATTATTGAAGCCCAGATGAGATGAGTGAGTGTTTATCACAATGATTGACTGCCAAATGCCTCACCAGTTGCTCTATGGTTATACTGCAGTGGTTCTCAATCTTTTCTTCACCATGGACCCTTTAAATATTTTTGTGGCTACAGACCATGACCACGGACTTGGACCACCAAGATCAACTCAAGATTTATATAATAACATTTCTTAAAGCCTTTGTGGACCACCTCTGATGAAATCATGCCCACCCAGGGGTCTGTGGACCACAGGTTGAGAACCACTGATATCCTGGAACCTGGAAAGAGACCTTGAGGACAAAGATACTGTGAAAGAAATCCTATGCCACTGTGATATTCAGCAAAGGGAACTAGAAAGTGTAGCTGCTGACAGAACCTGTTGGTGAGCCCCATGAAGCCTTCACCAGCTTTGGAGACAGGTGCCACCCAAAACTGAACAGCATCATAACACAACATCCATCATTACTACAACAATGTCTAGCACAGTGTTCCTATTGTGCTCCCATTATGCTAAATTCTATGCTTCTAGATTGAGACTACCAAGCCACCTCCAGGTCCAGAGAGGAACAGCACAACAGCATGTCTTTGAACCCAAAAGACTACCACATATGAATGTATGCAAATATCTTGAATATTTCATACCTCACCATTTTTCATGCCCTGAACAATGTTTTGACTGGTTTTTATTAATTTATCATAAACACTTATTTTTAGGGTGTGATGCCGTGTGTATGGTGAACAGATGTAATCTGAATAGGAATATGTGAGTTGATTTTGAAGTATCTCAAATAATTTTGATTTTTGCCTAAGTTTAATATGAGCAAACAGGCTGGGAGTAACATGGGCTATGTTTCCATTCTGTGAAGGCTTCCTTGTTATTCTTTGATGTTGCATTCGTGCTACTTTGGGGCATTGTAAGCAGATGTATTGTGGTCTCTCTAGCTACCATTCATTTAGTTGCAGTTCTCTCATGCAGAAATAGATCAGACTCCTTTGAAAGAGAACTAGGAAAAGATTTAAATTAATAGTCTATGGGCAAACTCTCTTTGGTTGCAGACTATTGTCGGTGTAATTTCAGCACTTTTCAGTGAAAAGGGAGATGTTTTCTGCTTACAAATGTAATATTTTTCAGACCTTTTCTGTTTATGAATGTGGAGCTACAGATAGGAGAAATAATTATTTTCAAATAGGAACTCCAGATTTTTAGAACAAGGATGAGTAACCTTTACTGAGTGCCTGTTCCCAGAGTCCCTTTTTTCAATTCCCAGAGCCCCTATTTAACTGAGGATAAAATACAGGAAACCTATAGTCTAGCCTAAAATGAGTTTAATGCAGTGTTAATTTTTTTTACATTGATCTCTTAGAAAATCCTGAATTTTTACATCTATTTGCATGATATGCCACCATTGCAACCCAAATTCCAAGGAAAAAAAAATGTTTAGCTGGTGGCCAGAAAATTTTTCCTTACTTTTGCTTTTTCATATGGATTTTGCATTTTTTCTAGTAAGAAAACTAAAAGGAACAGCATCAATATTTTACCAGATAGCCATGAAAATGCAGCAAGTGTGAGATCCTTCCAAGTTTTATCCCACATCTGTAGTTAATCTATTGGTTCTCAGAAGAAGAATATCGGTTCTCATGCCTGTCTTTATAATTGAAAAATCCACCTTTGTTGCAAAGTACACAAGCAGTTCTCTTATAGAAAACTCTTTTTCAAATGAAAAAAATGCTATCCCAAGTTGAAATTCTAACTACTGCAGCATAGCCTGGAGCAAAATATTCCTGGCTGAATTAGGTGTTTGTTAAACTGACATTGCCTTTAGCACCAATACCTGTTGGCATTAATTTTAACTCTAGTAATGTCTTTGCACTAATTATTCCTTTTAAATGCAGAAACAGAATGGTTTAATGAAGGTCTTCTTTTTCTTTTCTGCCAGTGCTTCTAGTGTTTCATGTGCTATCCATTCTGCATTAAAATCCTCATATTAATTAATACAGTCCCTTGCTGAGCATTTGCATATACAGGTTGAGTTTGTCTAATTTCAGATTCTTATACGTTGGTCCCACTAATACATATTGTTAATTACAAGTTTTTATTTCAATTTTAATATCTCCAGTATTAATTTCTACTGTTCTTCTATTTTGGGAATTTTATATTTCTTTGAGCTAGATGCTTAAAGCCCACACTGTCAACAGCAGATCTATCATGATAGACAGTTATATAGTTGCAAAATTAACACAAGTACCTTTTAGAATTCTTATTATTGATCAAATGTTGTTATTATTTGCCAGACCAATTTGACTGGATCAAAGTAACCAAATTCAGTAGCTTGGAAACTCTATTAAAGGATCATGACATATATCTTTTGGCCTCATTTCCACTCTCCTTGGATCATTTCTCATGGACACTATTGGGGATTCAGAAAGTACACATGCTTGGAGGCTATCAGGTTGAGTAAGCTGCTTTAAGCCTTTAGGGACCTGTTTGCAGTTTCAATTATGTTTTGCAGATAATTAATCCCTACTAAGAACATAAAGACTGTATAAATTTAGTCAAAGGCCTATTTAATTCAGTGTTTTGTTTCAGTGCCATCCACCCAAAATACTTTTGGAAAATTCACAAGGAAAATAAAATGGAAAAGCCCTGGATCCATCTTGGGACACATAGGAAAGGTAATATTGACTAGTGGGCATTGACAATAAACAAAAGGTAATTTATCAGATTTCGTCCAGGCACTGTAATAAATTCCAATCTTCAATGTCAACTCAAAGTTTGGTAGCAGCAGAAGCTTCACAAATCAATTATGACTAGATAAGTTGCTTTACTGCAGAGAAGAAGTCATATATTAAAGACAATTTGTGCAGGAATTGAGCTGTGGAAATTTAGCTGCTCTGTTTTTGGCCCTGAAAGTGTAGAAACACCTGCCCAGTGTTTATCTAACAATTCTGAGTCTCACTAATTCCCACTTCACCAACTACAGTCTTTATATAGCCTTAAACAGTGAAATGGACAAGTTTTTACTTGAGGAGTGGCAGAAGAGATGTGTGGTATGAATATCCATTTAAAACTTCAAAATCTTTTCTTTTTTTTCTTTTAGACTAAAAAGCCAAAGAAAAGCAATGATAAATTGCTTCCTGGACTTTAGGGGCTTCTTTTATCCTAGAGGCTTCCTGACAAAATGAGACCAAGATGAATATCAAGTACTTCAATCTCAGGTTTTGGAATGTTTATATATATATATATATTTGTAAATTTTATTTGAGTTTTCACAAAAAGAAAAGAAATACAATTAAAACATCTTTTTTGAAAGCAGCATAATCCCGGGTTACATTTGTTCGTACAGACGCAAATTCAGGTTCATGCTCATTTTTATATTCTATTCCATATCTTATTACTATTTTACATTTTCTACATGGTTTCTCCCCTCTTTTAATTTCCTCAATTTTATTTTATTTATTTCATCTCAATTCAAATCATTATATTTATATTTTTTTGTCTGTCCTGTTTCAATTGTCTGTTATCTTTTCTCATTAAACAAAATTTCTCCTGTAGTTACTGATTGGAGTATAACGCCTTTATATCTTTCCCCTAAAGTTATAACACTCAATATAATACATAACTTCCATTCGGATTCTGCTTGGTACATTCTTAAACTACACACAGTATTCTTGAACAAAAAGAAAAAAGAAAAAATTATAAATGTATATAATTAAAACAACATTCCATTCCAATTGAATTCTATCATTAATATTAATATTCATTAAAGTCTTAACATTTTTCATGTTACTTTTCAATTAAATATCATACTTCTATGGGAACAATAATAAACTTTCCATAGTCAATTTCCCCCCCCCCCTTCACTTATATTTTATAAAACATTGACTAATTAAAATGTTCCCATTCCTTCCTAATTCAATTTTCTCATTTATTTTATTTCACTTACTTTATTCACAAACATTTCACTAAATTACACTAACCATTCTATCCCTCATTCTAATCATATGTTGTTTCCAATTTTCTAAAGTTATTTCTATTACAAATGTAACAACACAATCTCATGTACCTTTACAGAATCCCCCTTTCAATTAGATTTTCACCCATTATCTCTAAATAAGTCCTGTTTCTTTATATCTTGCTCCGGACCTTTGTAACTTCTTTTCCTTTCCTTCTTCCTCTCTTCTTCTCTCTCCCTTTTTACCCCTTTGTCTTTCTACCTCTATTTCCCTCTTTGTATTCCCCTTTTCTGTTGCTTTCCAGTATTATACTTATTTTTCCAATTATTTTTCTTTTCTTTGGTTGTTTTTTTAAGTCTTAAATTCTCCATCCTCTTTTCCCCCTTTCCTTTTTCTTCCTCACATAGAGTTACTTGTTCATTAAAGATGGCTTCTTCTTTGTCCCAGTCTCTTGTTTTACAGTCTTTTCTTGTTGTTCCTCATAGTTCCAAATATCCATTTCTAAGAATTGAAAAACGAAGCCAAAAGAACCCTTCCCTTCTTGTGCATCTTCTTTGTACTTTTTAAGTTCCATTTTCAATTCATCCAAATGTGATGCCATTGTAGAAATATTTAAACAACCACCCGATTGATTTTAGTCATTGAAATATAATAACCAAAAATCCAAAAGTCACCAAGTAATCCAAATACACACAAGCTGTTTATTTTTGCTCTTTCTTTTTCTTTTTTCACTTTCTCTTCCTGGGGTTACTATTTAGTTGCAAAGTTTCAGTTAAAATGTATCTTTTAGAAGTCTTATTGAAATTTTACTTTAGATTCTTTTAAAGTCCAGGCAGTCTCCTCCCTCTTCCAGACCCTGCC
Source organism: Notechis scutatus (assembly GCF_049901735.1). Taxonomy (NCBI): domain Eukaryota; kingdom Metazoa; phylum Chordata; class Lepidosauria; order Squamata; family Elapidae; genus Notechis; species Notechis scutatus. Next base: position 51,342,874 of record NC_142011.1, on the reverse strand, counting down.
CTTATTCTTTTTCTCTCCCTTCCTGTTTGTAGAAGAAGAAGTTTTTAATGTCCAGAAATCTTTATTGTCCCTTTGGCATTTAGTTATATTTTCAGCTTAATTGCCTATTGATGCCAAAGTGGATTTTTCCAATTTCTTATTCTTAATTGTCAATATAAGGAAGGAGAGAGAAGGGGAAAAAAGCCAAACCTTTCCCTTTTCACTTTCTTTCGCTGCTTCCGACTCCTTTGGGAGCGATGTTATTTCTTGTAAAATTTAAATTCCAGGGTACCTTAGTTGTTGTTTTTTCAACTTAGCCTGGTCAGCCAAAACTTTCACTTCTTATCTTCCTCCTGCATGTTCTTTTCCGGTTGAGTTCTTCTTTGAGGTGGCCATTTCTGACCACCGCTCCTACTGCCTTCGGGAAAGGGAGTAATGGCCAGCTGAGGAGGATAGATGCAGCTCCCCTCGACCCTGCTGGTGGTCTCCCCCCTCTTCACCAACTCTACGGGGTGGCTTAGCCCTGAAACCAGCCGGCTCGGGGCACTCCAGCGGCGAGCCCAGGCAGAAACCGCGCACGATCACGGATTCCTGTCTGTCGCTGAAGACCTTCAAACCGGAAGTCCAATGTTTATATTTTTTATCTATCTATCTATCTATCTATCTATCTATCTATCTATCTATCTATCTATCTATCTATCTTCTTTTTATCATCCATCTATCATCAATTCATCCATCTATCTAATATTTTTTCCAACAATGTTAAATTTACCAATATAACCTACAATGCCTATAATAAAACTCAATCTTCTTATAAAATTAAACAATTTGAAATAATAACATAATCAATTAACCAGAAACCCAATTAAACATTATCAAAAAACCCAACCACAGAGTAAATTCCTTCACCTCTGCACATGATCATGTTGCAGGTATTGCAAGCTTTCACTTTTGTTTGCTTGACTTTATCATAACCAGGAAATTTCTGTTTGCAAGTGACAAGTACTGGTGTTGAAGTTGCTGGTGGCAGCCAGTAGTAAAATGCCTGGTTCATCTCACTCTAGCTCCAGCTATTCCAGAGTGGTGGCTGGATATCAGTATGTATAAAAGATTCAATCTGACCTGCATATAAAGTTTGTAACTTGTTATTGCTATGAGCACACCAAACATCTAATTTTTACTTTTATTATGGAAGGTAGAATATTTACTTATTTTGTGAGGTGATGGGACAGCCAAGACTCATCTAGCAGTTGAATGATTGGTTGAGACATATTTGTGCTAAATTTTTGGCTAGGAATGGCAAGATATTATTAGCTGTTTTTTCTCTAAGGTTGAGTAAACAAACAAACAAACCCTTTCCTATAATGCCTTCTGCTAGTTACACAGAAGTGTCCTTGGTACCTCCTTCTGGACTGATTGAACTTTGACTTTGAAAAATCCCTATTGTTAACCTAACTCTGTCCAGCTGCATCTCTTGAACTGTTAGTCATGTTTACTTTATTAGATAGCCCTCCACTCTCTGACGCTAACATATTTTCACAGAAACAGCTCAGATGTTTTTCAAAGACTTCTAAAAATTATTTATAGGGGGCAAGTCAAGATTGTCAAAAATGCTAAAAAAGAATTTGAAATTTCTTTAAAATAGGAAGGAAGGAAGGAAGGAAAGAAGGAGGGAGGGAGGGAGGGAGGGAAGGAAGGAAGGAAGGAAGGAAAACTAATTGGGATGTTGTTCTGAAATCATACACAAATCAATTTAATATTTCATTTTTTTCCTCACACCACTAATCAGATCCTCAGCTGGCATAATTCAACATTTCATTCAACTAATGCTAAAGCCAATCATACTATAAAGAAGTACAGCTACCATCTGCTCTCACTTTTAGCTTTGAAACCTTCAAGAAACAATTCATTTGATTCCATTTGAAAGAAACTCTCATCTGCTACTTATTCTATGATACTATTTAAATTTCTGGATTGAGACACTCATTTTTATTGTGGTTGAAATGGTTTAGCCTTCTCTTCTCTGAAATAAAGCAAATATTTTAGAATGTGAGAGGAGTTTGGGCCCAGCTACATGTGGTTCTGCCCTAGTGTTTTACAGTAGTTTTCTTTTTCATTTATTACGTAGATCTTTGTTCTCAGCTAAACCGCCAATGCCCCCTCAGAAGCTACTGTATTTTAAAACTGAAATCTCTCCCAAAGAGAAAGAGAAAGAAAGGAAAACAAAGAGTAACACATATATAATTGAATTATATAACATGGCATGAAAGATAGTTGTAGACATAGACATAGATATAATACATGACCACTATGTGAATTTGAAAAACCAGAGAACTTTAAATCTATCCCTATTTTGATTCCTATTCATTTGATTATTATGATGATTTTGGGTAATATAAATTGCAGACATGAAGCCTCAGTCTCATATATATGTCTGCTGGGGAGGGAAAAATTTCCAGCTTATCTGCCAATAATTTTTGAAAATATTTCTGCACTCAACTACAGAACATCATGAATAAGTCAATGTAGTTTGGCCTTAGGTCTGTAGAGATTCTCAGTCGTCCAGGTCATGATTGTTACAAAGGTGCTTTTTCAAGAGGCAGTTGGATTTTCTTATTTTTTTTTCTTTTGAAGATGTTTCGCCAAGAAACTTCTTCAACTTTGACAGGATAGTGGGGAATGGAAGGATTTATATTCCTTGCAGACAGCTGGTAATCTGCATCCTTTTAGAGTGCTTCAAGTGCTTCAATGACCTTCTAAAAGGATGCAAATGGCCAGCTGTCTGCAAGTAATATAAATTCTTCCATTCTCCCCCATCCTGTCAGAGCTGAAGAAGCTTCTTGGATGAGAAGCAAAACATCTTCAAAAGAGATAACAAGGAAGTCCAGTTGCCTCCTGAAAAAGCACTCTTGGGTAGTTTGGCCTTGTTCATAATCCATTCTTAGAATATTATGTCTTCATCCTCAGGTTTTGATTTTGGGCATTATGAAGGAAAGATTCACCTTCTATTGATTTTATAAGAAATTACCTAATTATTCCATATCCTTTGCTTCCCTTCCTTCATTTCTCTATCACTCCATGACTTTTATGCATATTAAAATGGAACCAATTCATTGAAACGTTTACAAAATTGGCATGTTCTGATCTGCACTCAGTGACAAAGAAAAATGGGCTGTTCTGTTCTCCAGTGTTTTCTTGCTCATTAGGAAAGATAATACTTTGGTAGCAAGGGAAACATTTGCAGTACGCCTGAGTGGCAAAAAGAGATTATATAAAAGACTTAGAAGATAAGTATTAACATAATATCAGTTAAAAATACCTAGCCATAAGATTTCCCACAGATACCACAGGGAAAATTTGTAGTCCAAAAATCTGAACATGGCATGTCTATACAAGAATAAGACTTCATGGATTTTTGACTTTCTGTAGTTGTTTACTTATCCATCTACTTATTAGATTTTTTTGTTGCCTTTATTACTTTATAAGTAACTGAAGGTGATGAACACACATAATATACCTTCCTTCCCCTATTTTCCCCACAAGAGCAATCTTGTGAGGTGGGTTGGACTGAGGGAGAGTGACTGGCCCAATATCACTCAACTAATCTTACGTCTTACATAAAATTATAATTCCAGTTTTCAAAAATATAGGAATTGAAGTCTAACACATCGATAAGGCATTAGGTTGAAGAAATACATACATGTATAGCACTAGGAATCAATATAATTCTAAAGGAGTAAGAATGAGAAATAAAATAATGTGATTATATATGCTAATTCATTCTAAAATGTAGGTTTCAGATTAGAAACAAAAACGTTCTGGCAAGGTTTACTTCATCACTTGAGATGACATTACAGGGTATTAACAGGTGCAGATTTATATTAATTGTGTGGTAAAATCTTTTTTATCATTTGGCAGGATGAGCATTCCAAAATAAAGTGGCTGTGATTAAAATGAAAGAATAGTTTGAACTAAATGTAATTTGGCTTAATTTTAAATTGCTACACAAATAGACTTGTAGTTCAAGTGAAAAAAGACAACGATCAGAGAGATAAGTGGCCACAGTTGGGTATCATCATGGATAAGACTCAATAAGCTAGACAAATGTTTGGTAAGAATCTGAAAAAATGTTGTTTTGCAAAAAGATGGATGATTCTGAAACATCTGTGTAGCTCTAGGAAAAGGGTCATGATCCAGGAAACAGTCAGGAGGGGTAGCAAAAAAAAAACAGGTAGAACCCTCACATTGAAAATGTACTGCTAGCACTTTAGGTAGTCCTTACTAACAAACCATAAATGGGACCAGCAACTTTGTCACTAAGCAGTGTGGCCTTTAACTGAAACTTTATGTGACTCTGATGAGTTATGGCATCAGTTCCAGCTGTAGATTTGAAGGTTGCAAATGACCATGGGATGCTTGGCCCAAAATCAAGAAAGACATGTATTGATTCCTCCAAGTTGAGTTCTTTATTGTTTCTACTATCTGCATCTACAATATACTCTATTGTTGTGACTCCGAGACTTGAACCTGATCAGTCAGCAGATGTGGGTTCGAGTGATGAAGAAGATCTGGCACTGAGATTCGAGCCTGCATTATTAAGTGACTTAGAGGGGAGTCAAGTAGAGGGAGAGGAGTTGGATTTGAGAGATGAACCTGATTTATTGGAGGATTCAGAGTCCATTCCCTCCCCTGAATCTACTTTCCTAATTACACCTCAGGTGTTAACTGTTAATCAGGAAAGTGTGTCAGAGGTTTCAAGTTGTGATGAAACTGCCGGATGCTGGCTGGATGCCAGAACTAGGAGAAGATTGAGACGTCAATCTCAATTAGAAAAGAGACGTCCAGCAAAGGATTAATTAATGAGACTGACACGCCCTCTCTCAGAGGATATAAGGGAGCGTACGTGTTCGTAATCTTTGCTGGAAACAAAGTGAATTTTGCCTTGGAAAGAATTGCGTCTGATTACTGCGTTGTGATTTATGAACTATACAAAATTGCCGGACAGATTCTAGGAGGATTGCCAAAGAACTGTGAAAACAGAGCAATTGAATCTTCTGTCTCTGGTTTTGTTTACGTAAAGTATTTGAACTCTGTAACTCGAAGTTTTCATCTGTGGATACAGGTGGGACAGAACACTCTATGAACTATTGGGGAGGGCTGTTTTTACCCTCTTTCTCTCACACATAATATTGGACATAGTTGCCTCTTACTCTTCCACTCCCTCATAGAAATCCACCTCCAAACTACATTCCATCACATGCTGTGACTATTGTAAATGTGCACAAGTTGCCAAACACCTAAATCATGGTCTCGTGACTGTGGGAATACTGTGACAGCTGCCATTTCAAGGACTGGTCATGAGTCTCCTTTTTTGGGACTTGTCATAATTTTGAATAGTTGCTAAATGAATGGTCAATAAGCAAGGACCACCTGTATTGCTATCCATCATACTATAAAGAATGGTTCACTTTCTTGAGAAAGAATTGGTTTGTTGAATCTGCTGTCAGTATCCAAGCAAAAAGTCAAGAGTCAAGATTCCCGTCTGGTTAGTGGAAGTGCCTGGAAGGCATCTGTCATTTGAAAGTGAGATCTGTGTAGCTTCTGGAAGACTAAGGCAGCTGGTATTACACTAAGTAAAATGAATTCTAAGACTGAGTGCTGGAGGCCTTTTGAGCTAGATTAATCTCTGTGCTTTATAATTTATGAGAAACTGAACCTTCTGGATATGCTTATGTTTGTAATAGGAACGAAGATACTCACATAAGCTTGCTTGCATGGTCTGAGCACTGACAGCTATAGGAAAGATTATAAATATGTTTGACTAAGTGAGCTCACCAGTACCTTGCTATCTGCTTTACCGGGTTTGGGAAGATGGAGCAGTGGAAAACTATGACCTCAGTAGCTCAAATAAGATGATACAGATGGTGAATCAACTAGGATTGATGGATCATCTGATGAGTTCAGAGAGTGTCAAATAGGGAGACCAGACTAGAAAATCAACTCCGTGAATCTACTTTTACTGAGATCGGCTATAATAACAGAATCTTGCAAGTGTGATTGTGTTGTATCTCCTTCTCCTCTTTATATTTCAATTAATTAGGGAGGAATATCCCCGAGTTCCTTTGGAATGTTACTTCATAGTTCTGGACTTAATATATGCTTCAGCCCCTTTTTTCTAGGCAACAATTCATGCATACTTTTATCAAGATCAACTTCCTTACTCTCTGCAGATATTCAGCTTGCACACAAATCAAATTCTATCGATTGCAGTTCATATATGACCTGCATATGAGTCCCCATTGTAGATATAACTTATTAAATAAATACTGTATATTATTATAGCCAGCTTGCTATTAAGAAAGAAAGAAATGATTGTTTTCTCTGAACTTCCAGGTTCCCTTCAATCAAACTCCTCTGAGCAGTGCTGGTTACAGAAATGTACTAAATAAATAAAGGTTTTAATAAATTTTAATTTATCTATGAAATTTACATGATCATGCGCTTCACAAGTGGACTTGTGGGCAGTGATGTAAGATAAAAATACATTCCTTAATCCAGATCAATAAAAAAGAACAAGTCAAGACTTTTATAAATATATATATATCAGACTAAAATGTCACCCCCACAAATGCCAGGGCTCCATTAATTTCCTGGCCCCAATACCTAGGGAAAAAAACCAGGTCTTCACAGTATGCTAGAAGGCCAAATAGATACGGGATTCTAAGAAGCACTGGAGCAATCATTCATATGTGAAGTGAGGTGGAGCTGCAGAAATAGAAATGTCAAAACCTAGCTATGGCAATTTTTAATCTCACATGTTTGACAGGGCTGTCACCTGTCATGCCTGTCTTATCTCTGCTGTGGAAGCGTCTTCTTTTTAAACAGGCATCTGTGGTCATTAACATTATCACAGCAATTAGACATTCAGGCCTTTGGATATACAATGTCATCCTTAAAGAAAGGCAAAACAGAATGACTCTGCACAAGGCTCACATTTCACAGTTTAGATTTATACCATCAGTTGTTTCAATCATTCAACTGAAAATTATTGTAACTGGGTTTAAAATGGCACCTGACATTAATCCAATGTGGTTTCTCTCCCTTCATATAAATCTTAACAGAAAGCCAGGCTTCTTACTTCTGGGAACTGGAAAAAGTAGGTGGCTCAGGTCAGCCTTAATATTAAGACTGTGAAAGGAATGACTGACCCCCTATGTGGCCCTAATGTCTGAACATTATTTAGGAAACTGGAAACTTTGCAGTGGTTTAGTATTTTTTTTAAAGTCAGACAGGGGAGTTGGAACATTGTAAACAGAAGATGCATGACAAAATTCATTGTCATCAATATAGAAGCTTTTGAGCTACATTTAATAGCTCTTTAATAGCTATTTCTATTAAAAGGCGTTTGCAACTATTTTGCTTTTCAATGAAGAGGATAAAATTTATATGCATTAGACAATTATTAAGGGATGAGTCATATCATATATAACAGACATCAAAACAAGGGTTTTAAACTGTTTCTTTAAATCCAGATTTTATTGAAAATGCCCACTTTAATGAAAAATTACCAGGTATTTTAATGCAATGTGCAGTAAACATCATATATTAAGAAGTATCTGAAGCAAAATTTTATTTGTAAAATTGTCCAGAATTATGCAAATGAGATGGGTGATACAGAAATTTGATTGAAATAGCACAATAAAATGAAAAGTCATGGGGGTTTTGTGCAAGAGGAAGAGGTGGCATTGAAAAAATAATGATATTTCTTAGTGAATGGACAATTGCAATATTTACTAACTACTTGAAAAGATGTGCTATGGCAGGATGTCCAACCTTGGCAGCCTTAAGATTTGTGGACTTCAACTCCCAGAATTCCCCAACCAGCCACTTAGGAGTTCTGGGAGTTGAAGACCATGAGTCTTAAAGTAGCAAAGATTAGACACTCCTGGGCTATGGAAAACAGTGAGGTGAATAAATGGTTCAACTAGGAATTCTTTCTCAGGCTGTCCCCTTTGTATGGTCCAATGATAGGAGTAACTCCCTTATTTGAGGACAGTCACTGAGCCTATTTTCCTCTTCTTGTTTTGGGCAACAATATGGAATTTATTATTGTCTTTACTATTCCAGAATGCTTTTTTAAAAAAAGCTTTCCAGTCTATGGGACTTTCTCCCAACCAAGTCTTATGTGGTAAGGTTATGCCTGCTTTGGGAATGATGATAACTCATTCTTTAAGTCTTGTGTAAAACAGCACTTCTTTGCCATTCATTAAAGTGGCCTGACCTTTTTCAGACTTCCACAAAAGCCTGTGAAAAAAGATGCTGCTGCTTTAAGAGCTATATTAACTTTAAGTAACTGAATGATGTAAAGCCGTGGCCCCTTTTTTCAACCTCTCCCAGAAATTTTAAAGACGTTAGATTGCTTTTATGAATAGCAGAGGTACCTGCACAAAGGTCAAAGCATTTCTTCCAAATTACTTTCAAAGTGTACATAGCTCCATTAATCAGGTCTTACCCTACTTAGTCCTCCCCCAGTATTAGAGGAGTTTCTCCCACTTGGTGGAAAAACTATAAAAGTAGCACTTGACTTATGGCCATTAACTTAACAATAGTTCAAAGTTACGACAGCCTTGCCAAAAGTGACTTACAACTTGTACTCACACTTTTGATTGCCACACCCACCCCTGTGGTCACATGATCACAATTTGGGTGCTTCTCAGCTGGCTTGCCTTTATGATGGTTGCAGGGTCTTGCAGTCATGTGATCACAATTTGCAAACTTCCCAGCTAGCTTCTGACAAGCAAAATCAATTTGAGGAAACTGGATTGGCTCCATAATCACTTGATTAGCATAATAACAGTGTGAGTTGCTTAATGACTGCCATAAAATCAAGTTGACTTGACTTATGACCACCATCAGTTAGAATCGAGGATTACCTATATCTGGTTGCTGAAGTCATTTTTGCTACCAGAAAGGCTGAAAATATTGCAGTAGCATTTCTTAACTGACATAAATACAGCAAATTTGGGTGGGATAGCAGAAATATGATGAAAACAAAGGTGAGAAAGACAGTACAATGCTTCCCAATGTTTAACAAATGTAATAAGAGAAGTTAAAATTGAGAAAATAGCAGCTTTTATCAGCTCCTGCATAAGAGTTTACCCAAATTCCTTCTCTATAGCTATTAAAGGTGCTTTTGATAAACTCTATGCTTTTTGGCAGGTATGTAGATATTTATTGCCAGATATATGCAATAGACTTTCCAGAAAAAAAATATCAGGCAAAAATTATCCTGTTCAGCTAAACGTCCTCTAGAAAATTAAACGGTCTCTGATGAAAATCTTATATTTCTGACAAAATCTGGATCCAAATGAAATCTTCCTCAGGTTTCCATGGTGCCAAGCAAGTTTGTACACCCATTATGAGAGAGGAGAAATTGGTTGCTGATGCTTTACTAGCAACTTTTGTCAAATCCTACCCACTTGGCTATCATGCCAGCTCCTTCTGCTGAAGATGATGGTTTCCAATGACAGTTTTGTACATTAATTTTGCAATACATTTTAATCAGGGTCATAAGTACAATTCATGTTTTTATAATCATCATCACAACCTTGAGATATAACAGAAATTAATATTTGCATTTTAATCTAACTTCTAATCAGGGAGATTATTCTGCTGCTTGTTGCTACCTTTAAAGGACACCAATAATTCTACCAAAGGTATTTGTAAGATAAATGGCTTTGTGAGTTGATGTCATGCACCCTTTGACATTGGAGCATCTAATAGATAGAAGGCAGCTTAATGAAAATACAATGATTTAGAGACAACCTCAGAAACAAGATATCCAATCTCACACATCATAGTATTGTTTCATACCAAAAAGGATACTTCATACCAAGCATGCCCTTTTGTCCTCTTCAATTCAATCATGTCGAATTCTCAAAGACTGCCTGGAGAAGTCATAGCACTTTTCTTGCAAGGTTTTTCAGAACTGGCTTGCCTCCTTCCTTGGGCTGAGAAAAAAGGTGATTGGCACAAGGTCAGCAGCTGGTTTTGTGCTTAAAGTGGGATTAGAATTCATGATCGCACAGTTTTTAGCTGGATACCTGAACCTTTTAGTCTCAAACATGCCAATAGGTCAGTAAATATGGTCCATTTTTAGTATCTCAGTTAGTAAGACAAAACTCAGTTCAATCTTTTTTTCCCCCTAGAAAAGATGCACATATTGTGGTCGTTCATATTCTTAAAGATGCACATATTATGGTCATTCATATTCTGTATTCTATGCAACTTTTTATGCAGCTTATTATCATACAGGTACATGCCCCCAATGTGTTACTTTTTAATATAAATTTCTTTGGAGTTTTTATTATAAATTTCCCCAATGTAAGTTTTCCCTACTATTCTTAATATGTCAATTTTAAAATGCCAAGATTCCTGATATATAATATATGGGGAAGATAATGTCTAACTTTTTCAAACTAAACTTTTGCATATAGTTCTTATTTGTTTGTTCAGAACTTTTTATCTTATTATTGAAAAATGCACATTTAGACCCAGTTTGATGCAGTTTGTTTTAGTGAATCTTTTAATTTACCCCCACAGAAGTTCATAGAAGATTTTGCTTACATCCTTAGTATTTTATGAAAATTCATGAGCCTGGTTATTTATCTACATATTACAACAATTCTATACCACCAAACTTCAAGAAATGAATATAATACAACATAGTATCATATAAAAGAGAGATCCCAGTTGCCTTCATTCATACAACTGAAACAATAATAAAATATCTTATAGATATCCCAACATTGCTTGGGTATGTTAAAAAGGAACTTTTTGAATGCAAGAAGAAAAAGGGCTAACTATACTTTTTGGAGCAAGTAAGTTCTATAATGTGGAGAAAATCTGCTTTTTGGTCTATTGTCATTTCGCTTCCCTCCAGGACAAGACCTTGAATCCATTTTGGAGTATGCATTTTATTCTAAATCTCTCAGCTAGCATTGGGTAGATGCTGCTGCTGCTAAAATGTCCCATTCATTTTTGTATGAATTATACAAGGAACAAGAGATAGCATGAGAGAATTCATAATTTTTAAAACTTGTTCTATGACAGGGATTTCATTGAAGATATTTTTTTAAGAACCACTCTGAAACCAGAGTAAGTTTCATTTAGCTGTTTGATTTGCTTATAGTCATTTCACATGTATCCTTACATTTCAAGGTGTTGGGGAACAGTAAAATGATATCCTAATCTTAAAGTCCAAATGGTTTTGAAATGCAAATATGACCTCAAGCCTCCATGAATTAGTTGATTTGAACTTCTAATCTGTATTTGTCTGAACATTTTGACAAGATCCGATGCCAAAGGCTAGAGATGAAACAATATTGGTTTGGTGAGTGTTGAAGCATAGCTTTTTTTGCAATCTTTCCTGTAAACAGATGTAATTGAAATGTTCATCTTTTTTTTACATTTAAAAGTCTCAAGTTGATAAGACATGAAAGACTATTATTTTATTCCTTTAGAAATTCAAAATACCTGAATAAATAAAGGACAATGCCAGCTGTGATTGCTAATTGGGTGAATCCAAAATGGACATTTAGTAAAAAAAAATGTATGTTTGTATTGAGCGCACAACTCTTATCTTAAATATTTTGAATGTCAGATGGGCAGGGTACTGACTTATTGGCTTCTACTGGTGAGCCAAGGGCAGTGATAGCATCTGAATCAAGGGGGTAAAATTAAGCTCAAGTGCAAGTGATTGAAATATTAGGAGAACTAGGAAACAGAATCACAGGTTCACTAAAAACAGAAGGAATCTTTCATGCTAGCAATAGTTCAGCTAATGGCAAACAAATAGCTTTAGGGTCTCTTAACTGCACATTGTGAGTTGTATATATCTATTTTTGCAGATATAGTGGAATCAACAGGAAATTGTTTTCTGCTAGCTTTAAAGTCACTGATCTCAATAGATCTATTCTGAGACTAAGCCTGGATCTAATTTTACACATGCATGAAATCCATAGGAATAAGATTTTTTAAACATTAAACATTAAAATAAGACAAAGAGAGCCAAATGGAGTGAGAATTGTTAATTTTTCTTAGGATGACTTGAATTTAAGTTTGCCTTCTGTTTTTAATCCTGATATTTTGCCGCTCAGTTCTATTGCTTGATTTTACTGTAAATATCAAGCTTTATTTGTCTTGGTAATAGCATTTCTATCCAGGCCTTCTTGAAATTCTGAACATGAGAAAAACCACCCTCTCGTTCTTTGTGAAAAAACTAACCAATTGGATTTGCTTAAAGTGCTGATCATATGCTCTTAAGGTTCATAAATAGATTAATGGTCAGTTTTAGAAAACCTAATCAGAAGAACTTTTCTAATCCCCACAACAGATTTCACTGATTTGTGTAAATCTGGAGCTTTAACAAGATGAGAAATGAGTTATATCACTATATTTAGAGTCATCCTTAAAGATGCATGTGAGTGATATCAAACAGAGTATGTTGAAAAACAGTGGGATGGGGGGATGAGGTAAACACGGAGCAGAGGACATATGCTTCTGCTCCCACTATATTTAGTAGAATTCTTTATTGGCCAAGTATGATTGGACGCACAAGGAATTTGTTTCCAGTGCATAAGCTCTCAGTGTACCACACAGAAACAACATTAACCATAAGATACAAACAATAAGCGATAAATCATAAGATATCAACACGAGGAGAAGATAGTAAGAAAGATGAGAAGGATGAAAAATGAGAAGATGAGAAAGATGAGAAGATGAGAAGGATAATAGCAATACCGTAAATATCTTTGGGTCCAAGACAGTGCTGTGGGAATTAGATATTCAGCAGTGACAGCACGGGGGAAAAAGCTGACTTTGTGTATAGTTATTTTGGCATGCAAGGCCTATAGTGGCATCCTGAGGGAAGAAGTTGAAACATTTTATGTCCAGGATGTGAGGGATCTGTAGTAGATCTCAGCTCTCTTTCTGGTTTGGGCAGTATACAGATCCTCAAAGGAAAGGAGGCTGGTTGCAATTGTTTTTAATTTGTTCTCTTACCTATTCCACCAATGGCCAGCTCCTCCTGATGATTAATTATTGTCAAACTGTGTTTGAGGTCCCTCCCCTTTGGATTTGTTTTTTCCTGCTGACTTTTTATAGCTATAGTTTGATACCTCCCTGGCATCTCCTTTGTACCAGGGGTACCTCTTTGTTTTTGGGCTACTGAAACAGTAACATTCACAATGGATAACTGGAAATAAAGTAAATGATGAGTGATGAATGTTCATTTGTATTTGAAGTTTACTAATACAATCAATTTCATTGGATGATTTTCAAAAAGAAATACAACTCACGTCACGTGACATATCAGGACTTTTCCCTCCTTTGCTAAACCGGGCAGGGGCGAGGCCAGCACGTAATGCATCTGGCTTGGGGGTTGCAAGTTTGATACCCCTGCAGTAGATCAGGGTTCTCCAACATTGGCAATTTTAAGCCTGGAAGACTTCAACTTCCAGAATTCCCCAGCCAGCAAAGCAAAGCTGGCTGGGGGATTCTGGGAGCCCTCTAGGCTTAAAGTTGCCAACGTTGGAGACCGCTACAGTAGATGATGGCTTGGAATTATGGGAGCTGAAATCCAATATATCTGGGAAACATTAGGCTGGGAAAACCTGAGCTGAACTCAAGTAACTTGGAGTTGGGATATTGATTGGCTTGAACTATTCAGTATCTGCATTAAATCTTTGTTTTGAACAGTTTACAATGACTCCAGTTAAAGTATAGAATTACTATTATAGAATAGGGTTTTCAATTAACATTTTATTGATTGATTAATATTGATATATAGGTCTGTGCAAATTCTAATATTGGTTATTCTTAATTGTTATCGTGGTCATTGATAAATAGTGGGTTTCTTTTCTGGCTGTTTAAAACTAATTGATGAATCATACAAAATATTTATATATATCCAGATGTTATCCAGTTTCTACTATCCCATCAATTATATAACATTGAAGATATTTTTTAACTAGATAATATTGAAGATTTTTAGAATGCCTTCCCTCCTTCCCTCCCTCCCTCTCTTTCTCTTTCTTTCTTTCTTTCTTTCTTTCTTTCTTTCTTTCTTTCTTTCTTTCTTTCTTTCTTTCTTTCTTTCTTTCTTTCTTTCTTTCTTTCTTTCTCAAATTCAGCTTCTTTCAGGATTCTTTGTTTTGTTCATGGATTTGCTGTAGAACTATGTGTAGAAAAGCCACATATAACCCTGTAGCAACATTTGAGCATGCATTAAGAAAATAAAAGTTGAGACAGTCACTGCTCAATGTTGGTTATGATTCTAATGGAATTCTACTGGAATATAAGCCCTGTCAAATAGATACATTCACATACATACATACATACATACATACATACATACATACATATTTCTTCAAATGAGTTATCTATACTACTTTTTCTAACTTATACATTTTGGTAATGTGAGTATCACTAATGTACATGTTTTTATATATACTTTCCTCAAATATAATTTTTGTAAATAATCCTCCAAATATTTTTTTTAATTCTGCTTTCCCAAAAGACTGTTGTTGTTCTTATTGTTGTTGTTTGCAACTTCCTCAAATAAGAACACTTTATACATATTTTTGAGCTAAAAATCTAACTCTGAGGATTATATGCTTATTCGTGACACAATAGATTTCAGCTCAGATAGTTTATGCCATTTGTCTTGAAAATAAATCTGTGGTGATTTCTTTTATCTCCTAGCCAGAAATTTATTCATCTGGAACATAACAGGACCTTCAAGAAAGACGGGCATCATTTACTTCTTTAGGAATCATCTAGCAAATATTATTTATTCATTAAAAAGATGTTAAGCCCATTGACTATCCAGAACATCTCAGAATGGGTGACAGGCTGTTAAAATTAAAACAAAAGCAAACAAAACCCAAGTAAAATGAATTAAACATTCAGACCACACAATGATAATCATAGTGATGTTGGCAGGTAGGCAGTGAAGTTAAGCAGTCAATGCTAAATTCAGGTGCATGAAAAATCTTTCCTACCAAGAACTGAAATAAAAATAAAAGAAATAGAGAGAAGGACAGAGCGAGCGGAGAGGAACCTAGAAAGGACTGAAGAAGGCTTTAAAAATGTTAATAGAGAAATGGAAGATTCCTTGGTCCAACTTGAGATGGACAGAGCAGCGGCATACCTAAGGTTCCAAAACGTGGAGGAATCCAAAAATGAAGAACTAGCGCAATTAATGGCAGGTTTGTTGGCTGATCTAGTTGGAAAAGAGAAAGATGACTTACTTAAAGAATTCGACGAAGTCTATAGGGTGAATACCAGTTACGCAAGGCGTCACAAGTGCCCAAGGGAGATCCATATACGCTTTTCAAGAAGATGCTTGAGAGATCTAATACTTAGAATGGCCAGAGATGAGAGAGTATTATATAAGGGCAAAGAGATCATAGTTCTCAAGCAGATTCCAAGAAAAGTGAGGGCCTTAAGGCAAAATTATAAATTTTTAGCTAACCACTTAAATAAAAAAGAAATTTCATTCAAATGGCAAATTCCAGAAGGGATGCTAATATGGTGGAAGGAAGAAAAATTAAAATAGATTCAATAGAACAAGCACAAGACTTTCTAGAACAGCTAACAACCACGGAGGATCAACACACTAAGGAGGAAACCCAAAGGAACATGCAGGAAGATCGGAACCGCCATAGGAACAAGGAAGAAAGACCCGTCCAAACTCAAGGAAAAGACAACTTACAACAAGAAAGAGTAGAAACATCGCCATACCTCCTACAAGAAGAGAGCCGTATAATTACGAGACAAAAAGCGAGGCAGACTTAAGTAAATGGAGGAAGGAAGTAAAATCCTTTCCATCAACATAAACGGCCTAAATTCAAGAGCTAAAAGGAAGAGGATTCTAATTAAACTAATAAAACAAAATGTTGATATAATTTGCATACAAGAAACACACATTAGGAAAAGTGAGGAGAAATTTCTAGACTGTCCGAAACTGGGAAAATTATTCACAGCACCAGCTGATGAGCACAAAAAGAAAGGTATTGCAATATGTGAGAGATGATTTAAAAGCGGAGTTAATCTGGGCGGATCCTGAAGGAAGGACCCTGGTGGTACAAACTTCGATTAATGGCATTACATTTTTACTGGTAGTAATCTATGCCCCAAATGATGATCAAGGTAAATTTTTCAAACATCTTCATCAAAAAATAATAGATTTCGGAAAAGGCAATATTTTTCTGATTGGCGATTTTAACTCTATTGCTGACTACCGGAAGGATCATAGTAACATGAGTAAGAATAAAAAAGGAAAAAGAGAATTTTCAAAGCCATGTAAGGAGATGATGTACGAACTGAATCTGGTAGATATTTGGAGGAAACTAAACCCAAAAAAAAGAACAGTTTACCTATTACTCTAACCCACACAAAATTTGGACAAGAATAGATATGGCTTGGATAAATGGTGAATTAATTAATGAAATCAAAGATAGCGAAATCTTACCAAACGACTGGGCTGACCATAACCCAATTCAAATAACCTGGAGAGGTAGAAGAAAACCAAAAAGAAGATGGACTCTTAACACTCACTTAGTAAAAGAAGAAGAATACACTAATAAATTGAAAGAAGAACTGAACTTCTTCTTAAAAGAAAATAATAATGAACTAACTTCGAAACAAAATATATGGGACACAATGAAGGCATTTATAAGAGGAACAACTATCTCTTACAATGCTATGAGAAATAAAAGAAAGTATGCCCAACAAAGTAACTTACAACAAGAAATTAAGGATTTAGAAACCCAATTACAAAAGAACCCCAAAAATCAAAGAATACAGAATCAGTTAATAACAACTAAACACAATCTAAATTTATTGGAACAAGAAAAATTGGAGAGTAGTCTGAAAATGACTAAACAAATTTATTTTGAGCACGCAAACAAGCCAGAGAGATGGTTAGCCCACAAACTTAAGAAAATGAAAGAAAAAAGATTGATACACCAATTAATGGACGAGAGGGGCAATTTGCAAGAGGAGATAGAGAAGAAAAAAGAGATCACTTTTAAATACTTCAGGAAATTATACAAAAAGGAAGATGTTTGTGAGGACAAAATAATGAAATATCTAGAGGAAGCGAACGAAAAAGCAATTGGAGAGGAAGAGATAGAATTATTAAACAAAAATATAACATGATCCGAACTGAAGTCAGCAATAGAGAAGCAAATTAACAATAAAGCGCCAGGACCGGACGGGATACCTGTAGAACTTTACAAAACAATCATAGAACAAATTGGACCACTGATGCTGGAAGTATTCAATGAGGTACTCCTAGCAGCCAAGATGCCGGACTCGTGGAGGGGAGCCTTAATTTCGCTGATCCCGAAGGAGGACCTAGACCATAGACTTATTAATAATTATAGACCAATCTCGCTCCTGAATGCAGATTACAAACTATTCTCTTCTATAATAGCTAATAGACTAAAACAGGTTCTAAACACACATATCCATGAAGATCAAAATGGATTTCTCCCATTTCGACAAATTAAGAATAATCTAAGAACTGTGATAGACATTTCAGAATACTATGAAGCCCATCCGGAAAAACAATTTGCATTTATGTTTTTGGACGCTGAAAAAGCATTCAACAATTTAAATTGGCATTTTTTAATTCAAAAAATATACAATATGAACCTCGGCACTAGATTCGAAAACGTCGTCACTACAATTTACCATACTCAACAGGCAAATATTCTAATAAATGGGGAACAAACTGACCCGATAAAAATAGAAAAAGGGGTTAGACAGGGTTGCCCTCTCTCTCCTCTGCTTTTCATATTCGCCCTAGAATATCTTTTGACGTATATTAGGCAAAATTCGAGAATTAGAGGACTGAGGATTAAATCAGAAGAGTACAAAGTACAAGCCTTCGCTGATGATTTGGTTTTTTTTCTGGAGGAGCCTATAGAAAAAGGACATAAATTATTAGAAGAACTAGAACGATTTGGAGAAGTCACAGGATTTAAAATTAATAGGGGTAAAACGAAATTAATGTCTAAAAATTTAACAGGAGACCAGAATAAAGAGCTAGAGACAATAATGGGAATACAGGTGACAAAAAAAATTAAATACTTAGGAATTTGGCTTACTCCACAAAGCAAATCATTAAAAGAAAACAACTATGACAAACTTCTCCAACAATCCAAGAAAGATTTAGATTCCTGGAGTACATTACAACTTTCCTTATTGGGCAGGATTGCTCTGATTAAGATGAATATTCTGCCAAAATTTCTATATCTATTCCAGACAATTCCAATCAAATTAAATAAAAATTTTTTATGGAATTAAACAAGATAACATTGAAATTTATTTGGCAGGGGAAAAAAGCTAGGATTAATGTAAAAGCCCTACAAGATTTGAAAAGCAGAGGAGGGTTAGGCCTGCCAAACTGGGAAGTATATTACAAGGCAGCCACCCTACTATGGATAAAGGAATGGGTGAATTTAACTAACAAAAGAACACTAATATTAGAAGGCCACGATATGCAGAAAGGATGGCATGCCTTTCTGTGGGAAACTGGGAAACCCAGGCAATCATATTTCCATAGGCATCTTATCAGGGACTCTCTATTAACCAATTGGAAAAAAAGTACGTAAAAAACTTTATCTAAAAATACCGATTTGGCTATCTCCAATGGAAGCGATAGTACACCCTAATAATTTGGATATAACTAAAATGATTAAGTACGAAAATTTATTAGACCCACAAGGAAAACTGAAAACCCGACAAGAATTACAAGAGCGAGGATTTAAAATTGATCAGTGGGTGTACCTTCAAATTCATAGTAGATATAAACAAGATATTAAGGAATTTGGAATCTACAATAAATTACAGACTTTAGATAAAATTCTATTAGGACCGAGCAAAAAAAAAAATATCTAAATTTTACAAACATTTATTAGAAACTGAATTTGAACAAGAAATTGTCAAAGGAAATATGATTGCGTGGAGCAGAAACGTGGGACGGAGCATTACTCTAGCAGAATGGGAAAGGATCTGGAACAGGAACATTAAGATCACGAAATCGGCAGCTTATAAAGAAAACGCATATAAAATGTTTTATAGATGGCACCTGCCCCCTTCGAGATTGGTGAAGATGCACCCCAACACGAGCCCCAATTGTTGGAAATGCCAAAGCATAGAAGGTACCTTCTTCCATTTGTGGTGGTCGTGCAAGGAAACCCAGAAGTACTGGCAAAAAATTAGGCGCTGGCTAGAGGAAATAACCAAGGAACAAATAGAGTACAAACCAGAGTCCTTCCTTCTAGGAATTTTCGATAATCAAATACCCAAAAAATCAAAGTATATTGTAATTCATATCTTAACCGCAGCCAGACTGGCATTTGCCCAGTGCTGGAAATTATCTTCCATTCCCACTGAACATATGGTTATTCAGAAAATTTTACAATGCGCCGAAATGGACAAACTAACCCAAGCACTAAAAAATAAAGAATCCTCATCCTATTACAACAATTGGAATCCTTTGTATAATTGGCTAAACCAAAGATAGATCACCTCTAGGAAAATTATGGCCGAGGGCCTCCGAAGCAGAGATAAAGAAAAGCACCGCCGATGATACTTTTGAAGAAGAAAGGATCTTACAGACAGTCACAAAATATGGTTTTATTTTAACTGTTTTCCCTACTCTATCCTTCCCCTCCCTTACTCTTCCCTTTCCCCTCTCTTAGGCTTTCCTCTCTCTCCCTCTTGGCCTATGCCAAGGCCTATTTGTCTTTTTGTTGTACATAATTTGTAGTTATGTTGTTCTTTTTAAGGTAAAACTAATAAAGTATTTTTCCAAAAAAAAAGAAAAGAAAAATCTTTCCTACCATAGTAGATGCAGCAGGTTTTTTCCCCCCGAACCTCATCCTTCTTAAATCTGAGAATTCTGAGTGACAAATCTTGGGAAACTCCCATTGCCAAAGAGAGATCGAAATATCAAGGTACTTCCTGTTCTCATCTATGTGCAAATTTTTTTTCCAGCAGTTCTCCATCTTTATGACTGAAAAAAAAAATGTTCAAAAAATTTAGGAGACTCCACTAATTAATTGTCATTTTTTTCCCCAACAAATTGCGAAAAACTTCTGAGAAGCGGATTGCTATGACAAAAATAAAAGATGAGAATGACTAAATTGCCAGCTTAAGCTCTGCTTCCAGCAAGGATTAACGTAGAAGATATAATTATAAAACTATTCCCAGTAGAACCTGTTTGAGTCTGATTTTGGCAGTGACATTTTCAGTAACCATTTGCAACTTAGCTAAAAAAAAAAAAAAAAAAAGCACCTAGGAGTAAAATACCACAAAGCTTGAAATTCCTCCTCTGGCCGCATTTTCAAGCATAGCTGTTATGGTTAAAAATTTCAGTGTTTCCATCCACCCTCTTGGCAGAGAACTGTGCTATTCTAGGTGCATGGACATCTTTTAGTTTGGGCACTAAAGATTGTCATTTATATGCTTTAGGTGCTGCTGAACTTAAATTTCATAATTGCTCCAAATGTTTTCTAAAAGGTTATTTCAACATTTGTATTTCTTGGATTTTTTTTTAAAAAAAGATCCTGTCTATGAGGTATGTGGTGAGACAAGCATGTATATTAAAATATATACATCAGTATATATGTGAATACTCATGTGACTTCTATGAACATTTTTTGCTACATTATTTAATTAATGGCAAATGTTCTGAGGAAAGTGCTCTGGTTATGTCTATTTTTACACCATGTGACATCAGAAACTTTTCAGATTCCTTTAAGGACTAGGTTCATATTATACTGAATCAGTCCAGCTAGCTCTGTATTGCCTGTATTGAACACAATGTTTCCAGCACAAGTTCTATATCCTACTCAGAGACTGTAGTTGAGTACATCACCAATGAATGAATTTTTTGAATAGCATATGCACCACTTGAATGCCATCGGCATTGAAAAAAATTACCAACAGTTAATTGCAAAATGCAGCTTTACTTAAAACAGGTTACATCCTGTGATGATATATCCATATCCCAAGTCTTTGAGAAGGACTTGATAGGTGGACAAAAGTGCCACATCTAGTCTAAACATCTGGCTGGCTGGGCAACCAACCATAATAAATTTAATTTATATGTGCCTGACTCCCAGTGGAGTCTGGGTGCATATTGGTTTGTATCTGTTGGTTACATTTTAAACAAAATGCATCTTTTCCCAAGATTGCTCATCGTTAGATGTGATTGGCAGCCCCAAAAACCAAAGAAAAGGACTCACTGTTATAAAGTGCTCCCAACAGGTACTATATACATACCCAGAAGCAACCTAAAACAGGTTTTGCTCTTTGAATCTGGATCCCTGAACAACCATACTGCAATTAAGGAAGGAAATCATTGCTTTAAATGTTTTTATTGTTTTAATTATAATATGTTTTTTTTAAAACATTGCAAGCCACCCAGAGTCATTGATTGAGATGGGAGGCTATAGAAATGGAATAAATAAATAAATGGAAGCTTGGATTGTTCATTTGGAGCTGTGCTTTGAACAAGCACAATCATCCTGCATTAAGAGAGAGAAAAATGAGGACTTCAAATGCAAAAGAGTGTAAGAGACAATAGAAAATTTGGCTGGTTGCAGAGGAGGAATAATGGGGCTATTAAATGAATATATTTTCTGTGCAGCCAGCCAAAACATTTCATTAGAACAGTTGCACTCCACCCTATCTAATAATAATTTCAGTAGAAAAGACAGATTGACTGAGAGGTTTTATTTATTGTGCAGTAGCCAGAGGTGTGCCAGTTAAGGGCTCTGAACATCCCAATGCCAAAGCACATTTCATCTGCAAAGAGTGTGATGTGATTTGTAAAATGTACCCAAACATAGATGGATACTTTCAGTTCAGACTGGGATATCAATAGCTCATATAATCCACTTCTGGTGGTTAAAAGTTGGGGCTGTTTTCATCACTGATTACTGCTCAGAGTATAAATCCATGAACCTAGTACTTCCTGACTCTAAAATCTTTGGTTTTCCTACCTATTTCAAATAACTAAGATCTGATGAAGTATAAGGTTTAAATGTCAAATAGTGCTGTATGGATGCCTATTATGCTATGATAGTTTGCTTATATTGAATTAAGTTTTCAGCCAATGAATTGTAGGTATGGGTGCCTATTATGCTATGATAGTTTGCTTATATTGAATTAAGTTTTCAGCCAATGAATTGTAGGTATTTATCTGTGAGAGATGTAATATTGATTATAATGTATATTGGCACTTTTTTCCATTTTTTTCAAACTGACAATTTTTAATTGGAAATTCAATTTTAGTATAGGGAGAACAAGATAAATTACAATGAATAACAGTAACATTTTAAGAAATGTTCCCTATTGGAAATATAGCATCAGTTAAATAATAATGTTCTGTAGCAGGGGTGTCAAACTCATGGTCCATGGGCTGGATGCATCACGTACTGGCCTCACCCCTGCCTGGTTTAGCGAAGGGGGGGAAAGTCCCGCTACGTCACATCATGCCACCGTGAGTTGACATGAGTTTAACATCCCTGTTGTGTAGCATCAGTGCATTTAGAAGACGTATCACCAAGAACTAGATTTTTTAAGGATGTTTAGAAGGAGATGGGAATCAAAAATGTTAATGTGCAGTGGTTACTTTTTGGGGTGAGGATTGGGGAGACTATTTAACCTAGACATGAGGCTCATAGAATGATGTGTTTAAATCAATAATTATTTTATTATTTATTTATTTTTGTCAATTGCTTACAAGATAATAGGTATAAGTAAAAACATAGTTATGAATACATGGATACATATCAGAAAAATAAAAATAAATAAAAGAAACAATAGGACAGGGACGGTAGGCACATTGGTGCACGCCCCCTAGAGACCTCTTAGGAAAGGGGTGAGGTCAATAGTAGACAGTCTAAGATTAAAGTTTTTGGGGTTTGGGGAAGAAACCACAGAGTCAGGTAGAGTATTGCAGACATTGACCACTCTGTTGCTGAAGTCGTATTTCCTGCAATCAAGTTTGGTGTGATTAAGCTTGAGTTTGTACCTATTGTTTGCTCTTGTGTTGTTATGATTGAAGCTGAAGTATTCATTGACAGGGAGGACATTGCAATGTATGATTTTATATACTATACTCAGATCAGACCGAAGGCAGCATAGTTCTAAGTTTTCTAGGTCTAGAATTTCGAGTCTGGTGGCATAAGGTATTCTACAACGAGTAGAGGAGTGGAATATTATTTGTGAAATATTTCTGGACTTTCTCAACTATGTTAATATCAGATACATAATGTGGGTTCCAGACTGATGAGCTGTATTCAACTATTGGTCTAGCAAATGTTTTGTATGCTCTAGTTAATAGTGTAATATTATCAGAGAAAAAGCTACGTAAGATTAGGTTAACAACTCTTAATGCCTTTTTGGAGAAGTAGTTACAGTGGGCTCTAGCACTTAGATCATTAGAGATGAGTACTCCAACATCCTTGACAGAGTTTGGATCATCAACAAGGTCTTGACTATTCAGCCTGTATTTTATTTTCTGATTTTTTTTTTGCCAATATGTAAGACAGAGCATTTATTTGTTGAGATTTGAAGTTGCCATTTGTTTGACCATTCTGATACATAGTCAAGGTATTTTTGAAGGTTAGCAGTATTGTCTGGGGTGTTGAATAGCTTTACATCATCAGCGAAGAGAACACAGTTGCTCTTGTCATTTATGTAGAGTATGAAAAGAATTGGTCCTAGAACACTGCCTTGGGGGACACCACTGTTGACAGGTACAGAATTTGATAGGTCGTTCCCAATTTTGACCATTTGTTGTCTGTTTGACAGGAATGCTTCTATCCAGTTATGCAGTTATCCAGAGAGATCATAAGATTTTAGTTTTAGGAGTAGTTTGTCATGTACCACTGAATCAAAGGCTTTACAGAAGTCTAAGTAGATTGCATCTATTGCTTTGTCCTGATCGAGTTGTGTAGTCCATATGTTTTTGCAGTGTAAGAGTTGCAGATTGCAGGAAAGTTTTTTTCTGAAACCAAATTGTTTATTAGAGAGTAGGTTATTTGTCTCTAAGTGGAGGATAATGGATTGGTTAATAATTGATTCCATGACTTTACAGGTGACGCAGCATAAAGAGATTGGTCTGTAATTTTCAACTAGGCTGGGGTCTCCCTTTTTGAAGATGGGGATGACCGTGCCTTGTGACCATAGTTTTCGGAAGGAGCTGGTCCTGAAAGATTTTTCAAAGATTATGCTTAGAGGTTCTGCTATGGCAGTGGATAACTTTTTTAAGAAGTAGGCACATATTCCATCTGGTCCAATAGATAGAGATGGTTTTAGATTGCATAGTGCTTTTTCAACATTTTCTTCAGTAAATCAATATGTATTAGATCATTGTAGTTGTCTGTGGTTTGACTAGGAAATACTGGGCATGATCCATTGCTGTTTACAAATACTGAGCCAAAGAATGTGTTAAAGAGGTTGGCTTTAATGGTGTCATCAATGTAGTCTTTACCATTAGGTCCTTTCAGGGGTGGGATAGACCTTGAGTCTTTTAGTTTGTTGTTTACAAAATTGTAGAAAGCGCGGGTGGAATTGGTGCGTAGAAGGTTTTCCTCTTGTTTAATGTGATAATTGGTGCATTCAGCTTTTATCTGGTGGCATAATTTTTTTATCGGCTTTTGAAGTTGGCAACATGACCAGATTTGTTTTTCCACCCAAGTGATTTCTTTTTGGATTGAATCTTCCTTATTGTTATGGGTAATCTGTTTTTTTCTGATTTTGGGAGTTGTTAATGGTACATATAATTTGATGACTCTTTTGACTTCAAGTAAAAATATGTTGTAATGGTCTTCTGCAGTATTGCATCCAGTGAATAGAAATTGCCAATCAAGGGATGAGAGATCATTGTTTATAAGATCATAGTTGCCTTTTTTGAAGTTATAATTGGGAATTCCGTCATTGTGATGATTTTTGTGTGGACGTATGTTGAGAAAAAAGTCTATCATGTTGTGGTCACTGTTGGAAAAGGATCTTTAATTTGTATTCCGTAAATTGAATTCAAACTATTGAATCTCAAATGTACATGGTTCTTTAGATTGTTGGGAGAAGAAAGGGGAATATTCACTACTATTCTTATTCATCTTGCCAATCCATCCTTGGCTACTTTATAAGCAGAGTTGGAGAGTCAGATTAACAATAGCTGGCCTCTCAGAGTTTTCTTGTTTCCATGCCTTCTCTTATTCTTGGAGGGGGAAAAAAGGAACAAGCTGCTGGAAATTGGCCATTTTGCCCCAGGCAGCTGTGTAGATTATATTTTAGCATGATCTTGGAGGGGGGAGTGGGATTGCAAAGGGGTTTCAGGCAGCATGCAAATGGTAGATTAACCCCCCTCACCTAGTTTCTATATCTAATCCAATGAGCACCAGTTATTTATCTGATTCCATTGTAAAAAAAAAAAAAATCCAGGGATTAAAACAGTGACTTTCTGTATCCAACTGTCGTTCCCCCTTCTTTTTGTTGTATCACCTGTATGTATGTTGAACTTTGTTCTTTAACCTGCTTAAGACTTTGAGAATATTTGCAAAAGTGTTTGGCTAAGAAACAAAAATCATTTAATATGAATGACAAAAGAGAATGCAACTTCTCCAAAAACCCTTATTAATTACTATATTAATTACTCAAGTTTGCTGATATCTATTCAGATAGGCCAAGCTGCAAGTCTCTCTGAATGCTATCAGTACAAGAGAGTTATCAGATCTCAGGACAGAAGGGAGAGAGTTGAGCATCATTGAAATGTCAAAAAAGAAGAATGTGGGGTTGAATCCTGAACACTTGTTGGAGAATCAAGGAAGAAATAAAACAGAGAGTGAGATCTGCTGTGGAAGTGAATAAATAAATTACCCTCCTCTGGGAAATATATCAATTTCCAGAGCTTAATTTCATAAGATGTGGAGATCCAATGTCAGAGGGCTATTATTTTGAAATGAATAATTTATTTCTTTGAATCTCCAGAGCTTAATTTCATAAGATTTGGAGATCCAATTCACAAAGGAATTTTTTAATGAATAATTTATTGCTTTCTTATTTCACAAGATTTCTTTCTATTAAAGATGGAAACTAATAATCAGAACAGGTGTTGTGCACAATGACAGACACATAATGACATCATCATCCCTATGCTATAGTTATATAACTGTGTCAGGACTTTTGTTGCAAGTTTTGCAAGTTGAGCAATTCATGTGATAATCTCATGATGTACATGCCATCAATTGCTCCTTCCCACAGTTACAGTTGCCCATATCTAAGGATTAGATGTAGGGTTAAAGCACATATTTTAGTGATGAAATGGCTTAAGATATGTGGAAATAGCCATTCTTTCATTGTGCCACCATCAATCCATACCTGAATGTTTTCCCACTCTTCAATTATTCTCTAAGGAAAATCATCATCATGATTGTTTTCCTTTCTTTTGCTTTTTCAGATGAAAGAGTGAGTAAAAGCTAGAAAAGAGAAGCATGGTAATTATAACATTCACTTCCATCATGAAACAATAAAACAAACAGATTAGCACTATCCAAAGAAATTCTCCAAAGAAATTAAAGTATCATGAGAATGAAACAGAAGCCTCCTGTGCAGGGGAAGGAAATTTCAAGAAATTGAAGGATAGCTTTTGGTGCAATGGGATTTTGTATTCAATGATAATTCAATTTACCATTTAACTGACCTCTTTGATTCAAGAGAAGACATTATCTATGTTTATTGCTGATTGGAAACTAATTATGAACTTTTTGCATGAAGCAGAAGAAATACTTTATGGTTTTGAGGATTAGACAGGCTAGATTATAGAAAGAAGAGAGTTATGTTGTAACCATAGAGTAAAGGGTAAATTTCTAATTGTACTTCTAACTGCTGTAAAAATGTTGGGAGCTATTTCTTTGTATTTTCATTGATTGATTCATTCATTCATTCACTCAATTTCTATGGCCTCCCATCCCAGTCAGTCACTCTGAATGGCTTACAAATATACAGGGATATATTACAATTTTTAAAAATTGTAATAAACGTTATAAAAACAGTAAAATCAGTAAAAAAAAAAGACATTAAAACCAGTAAAAGTATTAAAAGCATTTTCTATTTTTCTAGTACTTTTTTCTTTCCTTTAGCTTTCTGTTTTTTTTCTTTTCTTTTCCTCACTTTATATTAGTTCATATTAGCTGTTATTTTAGTATTTATCAAAAAAAAAAAAAAAAAAAAAACTTTAATAAACAAGTGTTTTAAAAGAAGGAAAGACTCCAAAAGCCATACTCTGTAGGCTCCTTATCTTTTCTCTCTTTCTAGCACCCTCTACTTTGTTTCCTAAGCTGCAGGCAATAGAGGAGGAACAGAAAGCTCTTATCAGAGGCCTAATGATCTCTTATTGAAAAGTTTTGAAATTAGGCTGAAAGCTCATACCAATAGCTTGAGGGCTGCATGCTGCCTCCTCTGTACTAACAGGAAGCTGAAGCTCAGCAGTGAAGTCCATGTTTTTCACACACAAGGTTTCAAAGTCTGAAAGACCTTAAAGCAGTGCAAATCAGTGTTGGCAATAGTAAACTAAGTCATTGCCAGTTTACATAAATTGTACATGAGCAACATTGTGCCCTGTAAGTATTTTAGATTACAGTTTCCAAAATACTGATAAAGGAGAATGTTTGTAGCTCAGGGTTGAAATCAGGAGTCCAAGGACCACTCAGTTTCCAAAGTCTTCACTATTTTGCTTAGGATATTACATATCTTAGCTAGAATTTGCCAGGACTATGTCATCCAAAAAGTCTGGGGATTATATGTTTCTCTGGGATGCAGAAAGGAGGGACAGTTATACTTTCTTACAGGAAAAAATCTGCATGTATTGCTATTGCTCTTCCTTTCCTCAAAAGGGAAAGAAACATGTTCAAAATTCTTTATACAAGTACATGAGAAGATCATTTCAAGATTGTTCTTGTTAACTGCATATCTTTCCTTATATAAGAGGTGGGCAATATGACTCTTGCCTGCTATGAACCAGATGTTCAGATCCCCGTAGTGGCAACTGCCATGGCAAACAAAGATGCTTAGTTATGCATACAAATGAACTACTGTACATTGGTGGGCTTTATTAGAATTATTTCACAATTCCTTGTTGGGATATTTCCAATTAAATGTATTTCCAGTTAAAGTTAACATCTTTTTTATCATCTCCGTGTTCAGAATATGGAAAATCTTTTTGATCTTAATAGCTGCATTGATTGCTAGCTGGTGGGATTATACACTCAAATATGTTTGTCTGTATGTATGTGTATGTATGTACATATATGTACATTGGCATTATTAGAACTGGATCTGAAATATAGATCTTTGGTCCTGTGGAACCTCCAAATAATTCTCAAGTCAGCAGTGACAGTAGCAGATCAATAGATGTGTCATAAAAAGCATCCCTATGAAAATTGGCCAGGGAAACACTTGGGCAGGTCTTTCACAAGTATAAAGTACTTTTGTTGGTTGTGAATTCATTAAGGTTCATCTCCCTACTAGACTGAGAAAATAACCTTTGTTATAATGGTGTTCCACAAGAGTGTAGACTTGATAAACAACCTTGATAGTACTTTCATTTATACAATTCCTGGAGTCTTGAGTCTGGGATAGTTGTGGGAACAGTTGATGAATCAGAAAATAAAAATGAGTATCCATAAAACCACGTCTGTGGGATTCTCTCTAGCTACAATAAAAACAAGGTATTTTCCTGTGGAAAAGATAAACAAGTGTGTGGATGACATAGTTCAAGAGAGTTCAGCAAGAAAGGTAGTCTAAGCTAACACAAAGTGTACAGAGGTGGGCTGTTGTAGTTTTTGTTTACAGACCTCACTGTATAAGGTAATTTGTACTTAGTGGATAATAGCATCTTCCAACTATCATCCAACCATCCTTGTATTAAAATAATTATTTAGAGATAGGCTTTTCAACACTTTAGTAAAAGTTAGGTGATGCAATGCAGATACTGTATTGTAAATCCCTGGGTTGATAAATAGTCTCTATACTGGACAAGGAATGAGAGATAAGGACAATTCCTGTTTGGGACAAGCAGTTGGTTTTATTATTTAAATAAATGTGAATTGCGCTTAAAATATACAGGTTCAACCTTGAAGAAATTGATTCCTTTTTTTTGGGTACTGAAAAGAGATTAGCAGAATTAAGACAGCTTTTATGTGAGGGTCTTTTCCTTATTTGAATAAATCCTCCTGGAGCAAAATCCTTTCTTGACATATTGAGACATATGTCTGACTTGCTTTTTCAAAACTCCATTCCATCTGTTGTCAAATATTTTTAAGTCATGGGATAAAAATATATGGATTTTGGCAAATTATGTTAAATTTTGGAAATAATCAGACCAACATTTAGATTTTTTATTTTCTCTGAAGTGGAAAAATTAAAGGAAATATTTCAGGTCCTAAAGATTTTGGGGGCACATTGATAAGACAGAAATATATTTTATGAGCTAAGCTATTTAGGAAGAGGGGAAAATGGGGAGGGGAAGAGAAGACAATACAACCCTAATTGTAACAAGGGAAATAGTGGCAACCCTCCAACTGCTACTGCTAAAATGCAGGGAGCTTTAATTAAATAGTAAAATGCACGATCATTTTGGAAAACCTTCCTCAAGGATATATGAGTTCAATTTACAACTTACCTCCCTATTAAAATTCAATAAATGACATTTCTGTGGCCCTAGGAAGATTTCACTAAAACATCATAGGCATTATATCATTTTATTGAGTATCATTTGGAGACCAGCTTCTTTTGTGACCCCACATTCTTTATTTTGCATCAAAAAGTAGCTAATACTGTAGATCTTGCTTTCTACTACAAATATAATGTTCTACAAAGAGAAACTTCTGAGGAGGACAAGCTTACTCAGATTGTATTCAAGGCTACATAATGATAATTTGTGATGATTTCATTATTTCAGATGGGTAATCTGTTTTTTTCTGGTTTTGGGAGTTGTTAATGGTACATATAATTTGATGATTCTTTTGACTTCAAGTAAAAATATGTTGTAATGGTCTTCTACAGTATTGCATCCAGTGAATAGAAATTGCCAACCAAGGGATGAGAGATCATTGTTTATAAGATCATAGTTGCTTTTTTTGAAGTTATAATTGGGGATCACATTGTTGTGCTGATTTTTGTGTGGATGTATGTTGAGACAAAAGTCAATCATGTTGTGGTCACTGTTGGAAAAGGGTTCTTTAATTTGTATTCTGTAAATTGAATTCAAAGTATTGTAGAAGATGAGATCGAGGC
The DNA here is from genome assembly GCF_049901735.1 of Notechis scutatus. Classification (NCBI taxonomy): domain Eukaryota; kingdom Metazoa; phylum Chordata; class Lepidosauria; order Squamata; family Elapidae; genus Notechis; species Notechis scutatus. The sequence goes on along the minus strand of NC_142011.1, from coordinate 51,312,511 downwards.
AGTTGTTAAGTCTAGTATTGTTGGTTATTAGTTGTTCCAGCCCCAGGTTTGTAACAGTATTGAGTTCAGTTTTACATTCGTTTAGGGTCCAGTTAATGTGAGGTAGATTGAAGTCACCAAGAAAGATAAAAATGTGTGGGCAGAATGTTGCCCATGTTAGTAGTGAATTTAGCTTGTTTACATGTTCGATGTCATAATCAGGGGCTCTGTAACATAGTAAGAATCGAAATGTGATATTTAAGGACACTTCACAGACGATGGTCTCAGGAAGAGCAAGCTCTTGGGTAACTTGGATGTTTTTTAGATGTAAGGACTTTTTATAGAAGATAGCAACCCCACGTCCTCTACGGATTTCACAATCTGATCGGTAAACATGATAGTCTCTTACTGTGGTAATGGAGTCAGGGAGAGATGCATTGAGCCATGTTTCACAGACAAATATGATGTCGAATTTAGCCATATTTAGTAAGAGGAGAAATTCAGGTATTTTATTCACAAGGCTTCTTGCATTGAGTAGCTTGCATTTAAGGCCGGTTGTAGTTGGAATTGAGGTAGTTAGGGGCGTGCATGCCTAGTTTTGAGTGTTGGTGGGTTGGATGAGGTAGGGTTGGATGTGGAGTTGTGAGTTGTGTGACTTACTCTTAATACAATCTGCACGGTAGTCAATGTACAGATCCTTCTCTCCATTGTCTAGATGTCTTTTGAGTTCATTGCGGAGTTCACAGAAGTGGATTCTTTGCAGAATGGATAAGTCTGGTCTTGAGTGAAGGTTTTTGTGGTTGGGATGGTTTTTACAGTGGCGTTTATTGTATGAATGAATATGCATTTGCTGGACTCATTTTTGCATACAACTCTACAAAATTTTGGGGCCACTGAGCCAACATTGTATTTGAACTCAGGGTCATCTCTTGTTATTTCAATGATATTTTCAGGAGAGATGTTTGTTGTATTTGAGTTGCTTATGATATTAAAAAAATTGGTGATATCATCTGATTCGTTGGTGTCTTCAAGACCAAATAAGATGGCATTTGGACATTTCTGATCACGTTCCTTAGTGTCTCTGATGAGTAAGGAGATATAATTTGTGGAATTATTTGATGGGATAGTAATTATTTGTGGTTGTGGTTTGGTGGTTATTTTTGGTTGTAGTTGTAATTGTAGTTGAGGTAGTAGTTGTTAGGAATGTAAATCACCTAACAGTTGGATTTGAAAATATATAAACCAGGATAGACATTTTAATACTGTCTCTTTAAGAGAATGCTAAAATTGTAATTGGGTGTGGTTCCTCAAACGGCCATAAGATGGAGCCAGAAACCTGGGTAGTTTAGTCCTGTTTTCCTGTTGCTGAGAGTGTTGCCGTTCCTACATTTCCCTATTGATTGTTGCTGATCATAGTTCTTCTTGGATTTGATGTAAGTCTGTTACTGAACTGCTTTTGATACTGGACTTTGTTATTGGATTATCCCTGGACTGAAAACTGACTGCTTTAACCGTGAATGACTTGGACTGTTTGTTGAACTTTGCTTAACCATTTTACTGGAAGTAAAAAAAACTATATTTTACTATACAGTGTATCTGTGTGCTAGTTGTGTGTTATTCTTCACCACTCTCACTATGTCTCCCTGTGTGCGCTCATTCTCCTAACTGGGAATTACCTTAACAATAGTTATGGTAGTGGTTGTTGGGTTGGGGTTTGATTTTGAGCTGATAGGTAGTCGCTTATCAGTGCTGTATTTTTTTTCAAGAGAAATTAGGCTTTCTTGTATAATTGTTTCAAAATGTGTTGCTAAGTGTTTTTCAATTGAGTGCATGAGTGATTCTGTACTATCAACTCTGTCAGGCAGGGTACTTGGTTTATTTAGCTTAGGAAAACATGATGGACATAGACAAGGGAATGTATCTGATGCTTTTAGGAGATCAGCTACGTCTTTGTTTAAGTTTAAGCAGGCAAGGTGGGCTTGATTGTCATATTGATAGCATTTGATGTTATTTTCGCTTTCATTGATGGTTTTAAGACATCTGAAGCATGTACAGGAGTCTGGGAGGTCATTGGTAGAGATATTATTTTGTTGTTGTTTGGTAGTGGAGGATTTGGAGCTTCTGGAGTTTCTGGCTGGCATGGTCAATGACAATAGTACACTAAACAATTACAACAGCTAATTAATGTGATAGGTAGACAGTTACTTAATAAATTGTTAATTGATAATATTGGATAGTTTGAATCTTCTGCAAATATCCCTTGTTTCTTGTGCTGATTCAATACAGGTTATTTTGTTCTCTTTGCCTGTTTACAAGAATGGCATAAACACTATCTTCTTCCCAGTCAAAGCTTAGAAAGTGTCCCTACACCCCTGCATGATGCCAGTAGTACATGCTTGATAAGTTAGGAATATAATCAATTTAAGAGGCTAATTATACTTAGGAAGAGGCAGATCTAAAAAGTTCCAAATGAATTGATCAAGTAAGACAAAATGGATTTCTGAAGCTTAAATTTTGTGATTAATTTGAGAATACAACAAGTAATTAATAAAAATTGCCTACGTTCTCTTCCATTTATACAGTTTGCTTCACTTCAATTCAAGAATATGGGACTTGCAACCTTGACAGTGAATATATACATGCAAAGTTGTGTAGATGGATGGGTGGATTGGTAAGATGCAGAAAACTGAAGCCATAAGAAAAGGAAAATATAGAATTGTGCAATGCACACAGTTTCCAGGGTGCTTTAATTTGTCTTAAGTATCTGAGATTCCTAAAGTGCTCAACAGTATCCATTTTGATTAAACTGCATACTTGATGAATTCCCACAGATAGTTTTATCATATTATTTATTCACCCATTTATCATATTTAGGTCCTAGCTTTTCTTTTAAGAAGTTTGAAGAAAAACAGATGAGGATTTCTCTCAATTTATCCACACAATAACTATGCAAATGGATTAAACTGAATAAGTGTCCCAATGTCAGATTCATAACTGAGCAGATATTCTAAACCTGGATTCATTGTACCAGATTCAGTGCTTACCATTCTATCACATTTTGCACACATC